>NC_136257.1:1530000-1725000 GCF_053564925.1 Oryzias latipes
CAAAGTATACTGTCTAAGTGATTCAACTCCTCTTCTTCATGCGTCTCATCTCTTCCTCAGTCTTCAAAGTGATCAAATTCACCACACAGGCTCAAGAAAATGACAAAATCACTTGGAATTTGTGACAAACTGTGGAATAAGGCCTGTACCACCACGTTAGCATAGTACTACTGTGCGTTCTGAGGGCTGCTCTGGTCATCAAGTGGTGTTTTAGGCCAGCGCCACCATACAGAACATTCGGAACTGGAACTTCTTTTTTGTCACTTTTTAATGGACACCCTGCAGCCAATCAGAGTCCAGTATTCACCTGGACTATGGTATGTGCTGAAGAGCCTCAGTCTGTATTTACAGACGTGACTGTTTCTCTCAGCGGGGAAACCTGACCACCGCAGCGTCCCGCAGACACCAAATTGCAAAAAAAGGTTACAAGCCAATTCTTGTTAAGGATGAAAAGACCAACCCATTAAAAAAATGGAACAGAAATTTTCTAAAAGACTAACAACCAAAGCCGCCCAATGTGGCCATCCTCAGACAAACGTAGAAACGTGTTAGCAGGTCTGACAGGGGCTTCCTGTGGAGGATGGGATCTACAATGTGGTCTAAACCAGGTCAGACTGACAGAAATCTGCTGCTTTCACCTTTTCCGCGTCTACAGATACGATCAAATGCTGAGCAGCAGGGTTTTCTTCAGCCTGATTGTCACTAAGTCACAGATCACATACTGTGATATCCATTTCCATCTGACTGAAACATGCCACGCTCATCATCTGAGATCTGGAAATGAAACATGATGCTAATTTGCCTGTGGTCAGAGTTTGATGGAGTGGTTTTCAACAAGGGGAACTTATTCTGCTCCTCAGAGAAAACTGTGAAAATCTCCCCTGATCCTCTGTTTCCCCTGAACCGTGTTCATCCTTTCAGACTCCATCCTGAAGTGAGAGTGAAACAGTGAGCTGCCAAACCCTAACCTACGGGAACCGGAGCACCGCCACAGTCTGTTAAACAAGAGCAGCATGATAAAATGCTAATCCTGCAAACGGCACAAACAGTCAGCTGGAGCGCAGCCAGGACACTTACACAACAGCCCACACTGCAATAACACAATCAGTCACACTGACACACAAGCAGCTGAGGGGATCCAGAGGGGAGGCTGGTGGAGGGCCACTGCTGCTGCTGCTCTGCTGCTGCTGTTCTGCTGCTGCTGCTGCTGCTGCTTCTGTTGCTGTTGCTTCTGTTGCTGTTGCTGCTGCTGCTGTTCTACTGCTGCTGTTCTGCTGCTGCTGTTCTCCTGCCGCCGCTGCTGCTGCTGCTCTGCTGCTGCTGCTGTTCTGCTGCTGCTGTTCTCCTGCCGCCGCTGCTGCTGCTGTTCTGTCCGGCTTCTTGCCAGTGGAGGAGTGAGGTGAACATTTCAGCCCTTCACACATCATTTCTACAGAGCCTCCAACCTACGTTTCTGCTGAATTAACCTCTAAATTCTGAGGAGTTTATGGGAAAAGTGACCATTTTGAGTCACAGGACTGCATACGTGCACAAGACGTGCAGCAGAGCAAGAACTCTGAGATGTCCCTTGTTTAAAGATCCAAACAAATAGAAATGTGGCAGCAGGTCAACATGCAAAGTCATCCAGAGTGTCTCATGAAAAAAAAAACATTAAAACTATAATTCCCTTTATTTTAACTCCCTTTAGCTCAGTTTTCTATGGTAATCTGGTCTAACCCTTGTGCTATCCTAGGCACTTTACCATTGGGAGTTGGGTCATCTATCTGTTTTTCAACCTTTTCTGAGCCACGGCACACTTTAACCTTAAAAAAAATCCCGCGGCACACCAGCATCCAAAAAAAACAAAAAAAACAAGGAGAAACTCATAGTCTGTATTGATCTACAGCCCCTCCACAATCTCACATGCATTTTTGAGATAATTGTTACAGAAAAAGCTGGAAACTGCAGCTGTTTTTTTCTAAAAGATTCAATAAAAGTTAAGTTAGAAGATTTAAAAACAGTTTGTGTGTTCGTTAGTTTCAAGACGTTTAACAACAGATCTCCTTTTGCGCTGTCACTCTCACAACCCAATGCATCATGGGAAATGTAGTGCATAAAACGGCCGAAGATCGGTTTTCGGAGCTTCATTGTTTTGTTCACTTGTTCCACGGTCTGATACCGGATTCTGTGGAAAGCTACACCGCTAAAGACGAGCTTTAGCTGGTATTTCTGTTAGAACTGAGCGACTTTACGAGCTAAATCGGGACAAGGAAGTGAAGACTTTAACCACTTCTGATTGGTCAGACCGATGACATATGATTAACCCCCCCAACACGGGACTTTTCCAAAATACAGCCGAAGGTGCAGCTGAATCGCGGTACGTCATTCTTATCAAAATGTCTTTAATAAAATAAAATAAACGCAAAGAAAAGGTATTTTACGATCTTTTATATTCCTAACTACTCAGTGTTTTATCAGGGCCTGTTTGGATGAACAGAGAGCTGAAATCCTGGAGATGGGAAATGTTTTTAGATCAGTTAATGATTAATGAGGGCAATTTCCCACGGCACACTTGGCCATCTCCCACGGCACACTAGTGTGCCGCGGCACACTGGTTGAAAAACACTGGTCTAGACCCACTAGACAGTGCTCTGAACCTTTTTTCTTCAATGATTTGTGATCTTCACTGGTGTCCATGGATTACATGAAATCTTTCCACCTTTATCCACCTTTGTCATGGTGGGGAGAACACCTCAATGGAAGGGGGGGTCATCTTGACCCCATAGGATAGCACAAGGGTTAAAGTGATTTGATTATTCCTGTCTTTGTTAGCCGTGACAAAGCTGTCAGAGTGGAAGTTTGTCTAACCGCTGGTTCCTGTGGGTTAGGGTCCCCGGTGGGCCCTGCTGTTAGGGATGAGCCGTTGTGCTAAACCACGAGGGCTTTGAACAGAAGCAGACGGAGGCGGGGGTCTCATGGTGGGGGTCAGCAGAACTGAAGAACCTCCTGCAGGTCTTCCTGTCAAAACACATTCTGGTTACTCTTCTCTTGGTCCTGTTGTTCATGTTCAGCACTTTTACTAAAACCTCAGAGGAACGTCAAATCCTTCAAAGGTTATCAGTTTCTGGACTAACTTCTCTTTTCAGGAATCAGCAGAACTTCAACCCCTTTGATGGAACAATGATCACAATCAGGTCATTTTTGTAGATCTTTTCAGGTCTTGTTAGAACAGTTTCAGATCTTTTCACATTACTTGTGGACGTTGGTGTAGTGGTCTGCACCCTTGTGTCACAGAAGAACAGTCCTGGTCCAAACCCCAGCTGGGTCCGTTCTGTGAGGGGTCTGCGTGTTACATAAAAAACAGCTTCACAGGTTCACTGATGATTCTGAATTGTCACTAGGTGTGACTGTGAGTGTGTGCAGTTGTGTGTGTCTTTGTTGCCCTGCAGTGGGTCACAGAACTTTCCAGGCTGTACCCTCTGGCCTGACAGCAGCTGGGATAGGCTCCGGCAACTCTGTCATCCTGAACAGGTAGGTTTAGAAAATTGATAGACTGTTGGCGGACTTAGATCCATTTTTTACTGTGTACACTGAACATTTGCCCTTCAACATTCAGGTTGATGGTTCAAATCTTGGAGAAGCACTTCAAGTGTTGCTGGTCATCCTTCCAGCTGCTGCTGATTAACGTTTGGGCTGTTCCCCTCACAGTCACAGATGTCAAACACAGACTGTCCAGTTAAGATCTTCTGTCCAGATATTGTCGATCTTCTCCGTTGAACTGTTTGACTCCCTGAAAAAGTGCCAACAGCCGTGTTTTCTGAAGTTCGTGGGAGTTCATGCTGTAGGTTTTTTTTTCCAGGCGTTCAGAAGTTGAAACCTCATTCCAAAATCCTGCGGAATTTGACTGATGGAAAAAAATCAGACAGAAAAAAGTGAGGCAAAGAAAGAGCAGAGCTACTTCCTGGAAAAAGATCAAATCAGAACCATATGAGCAGCATTGCGGCGGGTTTCCAGTCTGGGTGTGTTCCTTGTTGTTCTGGTGCTCTGGGGAGTCTGGGACTGACCTGACCTGGCCGATCCTTCAGGCTGACTCACCGCTCCGCTGATTTATGGACATGCCATCTGTCAGCAGCATCTGAGGTCATCCTGAGAGCTCCTGGAGAAGGTGGAGCCCTGCAGATCAGGCAGAGCTGCAGTCATCTGCCGCTCTTATCGTGTCTTTGCGGAAACTCTGATTCGGTTGAGACATTTCCTCCAGACAGGATTACTGGGAGCTGCTATTGCATGACTGGAATGGGGATTCCCTCTGTGCATTTTTCTTTCCAGACGTGCAGCAGATCGTGTGGGTGTGGGTGCGTGAATCTGGCTGTCTGCTGGTGTTGTCAGTGAGCAAACCGCAGTCTTCCAGCTCTTTTATATTTACTGATGCCACCTGGCTGCTTTTGAAATGTTCGTGAGATCAGGGACCTTCAGGCTGAACTCTGAACCTGAGGAGAACAAAAAGACAAAACCATTCCCAGAAGAGCCACCTTCCTCTCCACTCAGAAATCTAAGTTCCAAACGGATTCAAGCAGTTTCCTCCAACGCTGAGATGACTGATGGGAAAGTCTGCCAGCAGCTGTCGTGCTTTAAGCTGCCTTCACCCCGAACGCCATTGGATCATGCGGGGGTCCAGGTTCAACGTTAAGTCAGGGTACAGATGCCACCTGAGGTCCTGCAGCGCATTTTCAACATCGGGCGTAATGTTTTCAGAGTTCAAACGTCTGAACTGAGATGCATCGCTTCAACCAATCAGGGACTCAGCTTTGGGGACGTTCAGTGGGGGGGGAGTCTAAAACAAACATGGAGGAGAATCTGATCCATCTCCTGAACTTGATGATGACGTCAAGACTCTCTAGTTTTCTTTAACCTGTTTGGTGGATTTAATGGTTTTAAAGACTGAGGTAGAAGATGAGACACAAGGAGGACTTGAACAATTTAGACTCTGGGTTTTGTTTGTTTTTAAAGAAACTTTTGCTTCATTCTCTAGACAAAAACAAGTGTAAAAAGGTGAACTTTGCCTCTAAAATGAGGCTTTATGATTAACGCCTAACGATTCCTTCCCTCAGAGATGAACGGTCGCATCATGTTACCATGAAGACGCAACCCGCCGATGAGGCTAAATTTCTTTTGACAGTCGCCCCACCCACTCACTGCTGGAACTGCAGGTTAATGAACCAGCAGCTAATTGGACACACCTTGAAAGAAAGGCGGCGGATGTGAGTTTGACGCGTGACTCCCAGCATTACGGCTCATTTGGGTCCTTCCCGTTTGGGTTAATGCTCCAGTCTGTGTGTTGTGTTACGGCCCTGGGCCCTGTGAGTCTGTTCCTGCCTGCCCCGCCCCTTTGCTCCTCCTCCTGCAGGTGCGGCGGTTTGACCTTCGAAGGACCGCCGTAAAGGCGCTTACGACCATGCAGACCTGTCGCTGCAGCTCTGCGTCTTCTCTGCTCCCTGCATACACTCACCTGTTCGGCTCCTGCTGGTTTTGCTCCATTTACCTTCATGCTTTCCCTTATTCTGGTTGTTTATTATCCCTTGAACATGTTAAAAGTCCTTTGAGTGCTACATCCGGCTCAGTCTCCCCTCTTGTCAGTTCTGGCCTGGAGCCAATCGTAACAGTTGTTACTCATGGAAATGAAGACCACAGACAGACTGCTGTTATGTGTTCAGTAGTCCCTCGTTATATGGCGCTTCACCTTAACGGTCTTACTGTTGCATAGATTTATTTCAGAGTAATTTTGCACGGTTTTTTTTTATTGAACATCTGTAATCTTGGTAAATGGATTTCACCCATCGCAGGTTCTTTTTAGAGCGTAACTGTGATAAACAAAGGACCATTGTAGATATTTTCTGAGCCTGAAGTGGGCACAGATAAATCTGATCTATTTTTGCTATTGTTTGAAGTGCATGTCTCTGTGCAGGGTCACGGGCCCTGCACGTCTTTGTGGTAGGGGTCTGTCATGTGGTAGGGGTGCAAATGAAAGATGCACTTTATTAGAAAATGCAGATGGTGAAGTTTGGGGGTTTTCACCCAAAAAAGCAACATGAACAAACATGAAGATGTGTGGGGATGGCTCCCATGGGTTAGAAAAATGACAGTCATGATTGACGTTATGAAACTGTTTCAAATGAGTCATGGGGGCATTTGGAACCTAGTTGTTCATATTTCTGGTTTTTTTTTCCATGCACAACAAAGGTGTTCTCAAAAATGGTGTTTTCTGAAATGGTTCTTGAAATGTTTCTGTTGCAAAGGTCAACCCAACAAACATGAAGCAGGTTCTGACGGCCCAGCAGAGCAGGACGTTACACCAAAGCAGCTTATGTTTGCTGACAATCAGCATAGAAAAGAAAAGAGAAAAAATCCCAAAAAGTCACTCAGAAGAGAGGATTGCTTCTACAGATGGATAATGATCCTAAACACTCTGCACGCATGCTAGGTTTGGCCTTCCCAATCATCAACATCACTAAAAATCTATGGATAGACCTGAACAGAGCAGTGTGTGACAAACTTCCCAGAATTCTCAGAGAGCAGGAAGACTTTTGGAAGGAAAAGTGGATGAAGATGCCTCCAACAAGAATTCAGAGACTCTTGGAAGACTACTAAAAGTCTTTACAAGCCGTGATACTGACCAGGGGGGCGGCACAAGGTACTAAATCTGCAGGGTGCCAAAACGTTTGCACACGCTGTGATTTTGCTTTATTTTGAAAATGTAAATGATGGAAACAAAACCTATTTCTTTGACAGTACAAGAATGTCTCATCTTAAGTCTGATTTTGAAGATTTTTCAATCGTTCCTTGGCTTCTGTAAGCACAATAGTAGAACACAGAGCTTTCCATCCCCAATTGTTGCTTCAATGAAAACTTCATGGGTTGAAGCTCTATTTAGCATAAATCTTTGTCTCTCTGTCTCTCTCTCTCTCTATATATATGTACATAAATAAGAAAATGTGTTTCTTGTTTCTCTAAATTTCAACAAATTGATGAAAATCCACTCCTCCCCATAAGATCCTGATCCAGGGAAAATCTCTGTGGATGTCTTAAACAGTGTTTGCTTTCCTTCCCAGATGTCCAGAGTAGAGGTCATAGTGTTGTGGTGACAGACACGCCTCATTCAGAGTTTTCCACATGATGCTCTCACTGTCTTCATGTCTGACTTATTGGGGCTAAAAACCAAAAACCTATTCAATGTGGCATCAGTGTCAACCTTGTGTGGGTGTAAAAAGCTGATTTAGCCAGTAAGTCGTTCCAAGTTCATCGTTCAAACTGACAGAACACGACGTCACGTAACGGAGCAGACCGCCTGACCACAGCGCCTTCAGGTTGGTGGCAGACAGTCAGGTGGAGCAGGTGAGTCTCCAAGTGTCGTCAGCAGACGTGCATCAAGACTCTGAACTACTGCAGAGTTTGGACCCACCCAGGAGAGGAGCCCCCCCAGAGGCAGACCACAACCATGACCAGAACATCTGACCTCTGACCTCAGAGCTGGTTTAGCAAACGCCACACAGCGGCAGGCCAGGTGGGAGGGGTACTGGGGTTTCCAGACGAACCATTCACAACCGTCTTCACCACTTTGACTGGAATGACAGACGGCCGCTGCAGGTGACCCCACCCACACCAAGACACCGCCATGAACGTTTGCAGTAGACACAAGACCATGTGACCTTGACAATGCGACAAAAGTCTGCCGTCCTGTTCACTGATGAGGGCCGGGTGACCTTGAACATAAATGATGCTGTTTCTGGTGAAGGCGAGAAGAGCGATACGCTGAGGCCGACATGGTTCCCAGGGTTGGCTTTGGTGGAGGAGGAGCAACAGTCTGGACAGGCATCACCAGTCAGAACAAAACCCATTTGGTCGTTGTAGACGGTCCGGTCACTCTTTGCTCTTAGAGACCTCAGAGACTTCATAGAACCGTCATCACTGTCACAGAACCCCCAAATCCACCAGAACACCCCCAACCTCCGGTTCTTGGATGATCATGCTCCACCACATGGTGTCAGAATTGTCACAGCTGAAGTGGGAGTGGTTTATGCAGTTTGCCCAGCAATGACCTCTGACCTGAACCCCATAGAGCAGGTCTGGGACCAGCTGAAGCACAGACTGGATGATCGCACCCCCAAGTGACCTGCAGAACCGCATGAAGAACTTAAGGAAGAGTCGAACGCCTCAGAACACCGTCATGAGGTTAGTGTGGAGCAGGAGACGCCACTGACACGGTCAATGTTTGTTATTTGGGGCAGTCTTTATTATTGTCTTCATTTATGGGGTAATAAATGTCAAACTAATAAAGACTGTGTTTTTTCTCATTCATCAAAGGGAAATTTTATGCATTTCATTAAAATTCAGACCAAATAGGAAAAGCAGTCATGTCAATGACAACATCCCTAAAATATTGTGAGGAAAATAATTGGTTCATAGGCACGAGGATGGCACACACACACACACACACACACACACACACACACACACACACACACACACACACACACACACACACACACACACACACACACACACACACACACACACACACACACACACACACACACACACACACACACACACACACACACACACACACACACACACACACACACACACCACACACACACCTACACACACATATGCACACACACACACACCCACATACGCACACACACACCCACATACGCACACACACACACACACCCACAAAACACACACATACACACACACCACACGCGTAAACACACACATACACACACCCACAAAACACACACGCACACACACACATACCCACACACGCAGACACACACACACACACCAATGGACACAGGCACACAAATAAACACATTTTCAAAATTAAAAATGCACATTCCCACACACACACACACACACACACACAAAAAACACACACATGGGTGATGGTTCATGCAGCAGGAGATAACGGGGCCTCTTACCGTAATAAACCTGTTTTCTTGCCAGTGCTTTTCCTGTATGGCCTGTAAATTTTATTCGGTTATTTTTATAACACCAATGTTAGCATTAGCCAAGTGGTTAAACAGTTAGACATCAAAACAGAAAAATGTGAGCTTGTGAAACACTGTACTTTGCTGACTCAGCAGAGACTGTGTGCTGTGTTGTTGGAGAGTAGAGGTGCAATTTTGTACACGTATTGTAGAAATGTATAAGTGCTTAGTATGTAAATCTGTGGAAGTGTGGTAAACAAGCTGCAAGAACAAAGCCACCCAGACGCTAACAACAACCACAAAGCCTCGTAAAGCTGAGCACCAAGAGCCGGTTAATGAGTCCATCCTGATGCTTCTGTGGTGTTCACAGGGGAAAACACCCAGATACATTTTGCCAAAATGTTTTGTTCTGAATCATCAGCTTCACCCTTTCTCAAGCTGTCCCGGTTACAGAGAGAGAATACAAAGTAGTGTTGATATAGATGAAGCATCATTGCTCTGTGAAACACACATGAACAAAGTTAACTGAGCTAACCCTATCTTTCCCTGCAACACACCGGCATAGAACACTTCAAAATGTTGGAGGCATTGGTAAAAGGTCATGTTAGCCCTCTGGACTGCGGGGACACGGGCAGCGCCTTTCCATTCAACGTATTCATAAAGCAAACATTTATAACTGAAGCTTGTGTGAATGTAGCCAGACCGGTGACCTTCCAAAACACAGAAGGAGGAGCAGCCATGGCAATTCCCCTCAGAAACAGGTCGCTGCAAGACTGGACGGTGCAAGGCGTGGTGTAGACTGCAGTGGCGGGAACTCTTCCCCTACAGCAAAGAACCTCCTGCTGAGTCTGGGTGGTCAGGTCATTCTGTCAGTAACTAACAAAGAACTGGGAAGGTGGCAGGAAGTTAGAACAACACCATGAAACACTTGGTGAAGCAAAAAAATGACAATGCAGAAGACTTGACGGGAACCAAGTGACAACCAGACACTTTCATGTACCGTGGATAATTAACTTAAATCAAGACGGCTGTGGAGAACTGACAACTTAAAGCTGGTGTGACTGTGACAGAGGGAACAAACTGGACCTGGAAACAGATCATGACAAGAACGAAGAAAACAACTGATAGCAAACAAACGGTCATAATCCTCACAGAAACAAGATTTCAGGGGATATACTGTACAAAACCTCACGATAGGTTGTAAGTGCTGAAAAACAGAAAAGCACTCATTCTGACTTACAACAACTAGTATCTAAGGACTACCTGAAGAAAGATAACCCAGTATTTTACAGAACACAACTGAGCTGGTGAGAAAGCTCACATATAAAGATTAGTCACATGAGGTCGGAGTAACCAGTGAAAGTACAAAAATCTTTGTTGCGAACGCAGAGAAAAGACTTTGAATACTCCAGCAGAGAGCCCATGTTGGTGCTAGAAAAAACAGCAACATAGAAAAACAAGACGTTGTACTAAAAATCCCAAACAACCACAGTTAGCTCTGGATAGGGTTAACCCCCCACCCCCCATTGGAGGTGTGCAGAGGAAGCAGCAGAGGAGTAAAATTGAGTTACTCCCGGGTGACGGGCGCTGACATAGGCAGGTATCCATCAGTCAATAGGTGTTTTTCAACCAGTGTGCTGTGGGAGATGGTCAGGTGTGCCGTGGGAAATTACCCTCATTACCTGATCTAAAGTCATTTCCCATCTCCAGGATTTCAGCTCTGTGTTCATCCAAACAGGCCCTGATAAAACACTGAGTAGTTAGGAATATGAAAGATCATAAAATACTTTTTCTTTGTGTTTATTTGATTCTATTAAAGACACTTTTGTCACGGTGCCTCCGTCAGCTTGCCTCCCCCTCCCTGCTCTCTGATTGGAACCAGCTGCCCTTCATCATCTCATCACCTGCAGACCTCCATAAGGAGATCTACCCCAGCATTCTATGCCAGTCCGTTACACTCTCTCCCGTGCCTATGCCTGGCCTCAAGCTGAGTCTCATCTTTCCTAGTCAAGTCACACACTTACCTTACCTTACGCCTTCAGGTCCTCTCCTCCACAGGTGCCGCTGGTTGCTCCACGCCTCATGCTGCTCCAGCCACGCAGTCCTCCACGCTGTGCTCGGGATCGCTCGCCACTGCGCTTCCTCTTGCTCACTGGCTTCTCGGCGCAGATCCCCAAACGCTCTTCTGGATTTCCCACCGAAGCTACATACAATACTCACCTGCTTCCAACCTGCGCTTTATTCCTTGGACATTTATTATTAAAACTACAACCAAGCTTCCTGAGTCTGAGTTTACTTCCGGGTTTCAGCAACTGGGTCTGTTACGTCCTCGACACCATGACAACTTTGATAAGACTGACGGTACCGCCATTCAGCCGTAGCTACAGCTGTTTTCTGAAAAGTCCCGCCCCTTCACCTGTCTCCACCAATGATTCTTCTGACCAATCAGAAGTGGCTAAAGTCTTCACTTCCTTGTTCTGATTCTGCTCATAAAGTCTCTCAGTTTTAACAAAAATACCAGCTAAAGCTCGTCTTTAGCGGTGTAGCTTTCCACAGAGTCCGGTGTCAGACCGTGGAACAAGAGAACAAAACCATGAAGCTCAGAGAAGAGAGTCTGTCTGACATCACTACATCTCCCAGGATGCATTGGGTTAAAGTGACAGCATCTCTCCTTAGTCTTGAAACAACAACAAACACACACAGTTTTTTTTTAATTTTTGGAGGCTGGTGTGCCGCTGGATTTTTGTCAAGGTTAAAGTGTGCCATGACTCCAAAAAGGTTGAAAAACACTGCTTTAGATTAAATATTGGATTAATTCTGGCTTTTCCACGTCATCCACAGGACAGATGGAGGGATGTTTTCTGTTTTGCCCTCTTTTGATTTACTGAGAAGAACGTTGGTTTTCTCCGCCGTTTTCTGCTCAGTCAAATATGGAGAGAAACCAAAGTTTTTTTTAAATGTGCAATTCTTTCCTTGATTTCATTTCAATGCTGAATAATAAATTCTTCATGCCCCCCCCCCTCCAAAGTGAACAGACAGAAAGGGGCATCAGGGGAGGCAGCCACTGCTCCACAGTCAAAACACATGATGAGGCCAGCCTGCATTCAAGGCTGTGGGCTGCTGTTTTTCTTCACAGCTTGTCACACTGAGGCCCAAGTTTAACCGTTGTGTCAGACTACAAGGCCGAGTCCTGCAGGGCCGCTCCGTCCGACCGTCCACAGCGTAGCACTTCTCTGACGAGCCTCTTTGTTTACATCAACGTTGCCTGGTACCGTAGTGCTGTGGTGGTCAGTAAACACTGCTGGAGTTGAAGGTCCTAAAGTGGTAGTTTGCTCTGTTTACCGAGGGAATTTACAGCCATACTGCTTTCGGCTGTTTACATCCCTCCCAGCTTAAACATCAACAGTAGCCTTGTGGTTTGGATTGAACTGGAACAGCAGGCAGCCCACCCAGATCTTCTCCTTGTCCTGCCTGGGGGAATTCATTCATGATGACCCTAAGTTTGTTTCCCAAATACATGAAGACATTAGCTTCCCAATGTGGGAAAATAACACACTGGACAATGACTTCAGCACCCATGAGGAACCTACCAGGCCCTTCCCCTCCCGCTTTACTGCTTCGGACCGATTCACTGTTACTCCAACAAACCTACAGATGTCTGGTTTAAGTCACCAAACCGTTTCAGAAGCAGGTACAGAAGTATCTGGAAGGCTCATTAAAAAGCAGGCCGCCACAATGAAACTATCATAACAGAGGACAACCTTATCCCAGTCCTCCAGACTGACCCCTTTGGTTGTTTGTCACCCATTCCTGCCCTGCTTGCTGCTGATAACCTGACTCAGGCATTTTCACCTTTGGATTGATTCAACTGAAGTCCATTACTTCTTGGTCAATCATAGCCAAGGCAAACTCCTAGAGAAACAGGTTGCTGGCTTGACGGTTGAGGGCTGAAGCACCACCACAGCCAACCTGTTGTGTGGCATCAGAAAGTCCTCATTTTACCGTCCATTGCCTGTGAGATGGTGGAAACATCTGGAGTCTGTAGTGAGGCAAAAAAACAACACAAACAAGCTCGGCTCCAGAGCAGCAACGGCTTTTTTCTTCTTGGCTGAAAGAGCCAAATAACTTTTTTTAGCTGCTTTTCCACAAACAAGCTCCCATGAATACAGGACTATCCCCACAGCCCCCAGCTGACCAGGTGATACTGACTTTGGATGGTTTAAAGGATCAAGCCCCAGACCTGGACAACATTGTGTGCTAGAAGACTGAGGCTGAACCTTCAGAAATGTCTTTGTCTGTGCTCTCACTCATGCATCATGTACGTTTGTTGTCATTTGGTTTTCCTTCTCTTTTTTTAACCATGTCTCTGTTTGAAACAAGCAGAAATTCAGATACACTCAATGAAAATATAAACACAACACTTGTTTTTGCTCCCGTTTTTCATGAGATGAGCTCAAAGATCTGAAACATTTTCGACAAACACAAAATAACCATATCTGTCAAATATAGTAGACTAGTCAGTCACATATGCCAAAGTGCCACCGCCTGATGACCTAAATGCCAGTTTTTCAGCGAATTCGGCAGGTGGCCCCACGGTGGCACTTGGAATGGGTCAAATTTAAAACGGCGCCCGCTGAGGTTCTAGGAAGAAGTTTCAATTCAACATCGTTGACATCCGTCCGCCACACTCATCCTCACATGTTCCTCTGCTTTTTCAGCTTAAACTGAAGCTACATGAAGGCAACTAGCAGAAGCTACGGGTGTGGGGGGCGCTAGTGTTCGATGTTCCACATCTCCCCCATTGCTAACATCCCACTCTCTCTCTCTCTTCCTTTTTTTCACATCCGGTCAATCAAGGGATACATATTAACATAATTATTATAAATAAAACTTAGCCTCAAGTACAAAAGGAGTTCATACAAATATACACTTTGTGTGTCACTTATTGTTCCTGTTATTGTGGCCAGTCTAAGGCACACCTGTGCAATAGTCATGCTGTCTTATCAGCATCTTGATTTGGCACACCTGTGAGGTGGGATGGATTATCTCAACAAGGGAGAAGTGGGATTTAGACAGATTTGTGAACAATATTTGAGAGAAATTATTTTGTTTGTAAAAAATATTTCTGATTTTTGAGTTCATCTCATAACAAATGGGAGTAAAAATAAAAGTATTGTGTTTATATTTTTGTTCAGTGTTATTGCAAAGTAGTGCCCAAGTGATGACACAGCGCCTTGTCTGTGTGGCCGGGTGGGTTTGCAAGGCTGGGCCGCCGTCTCATAACGTTGATTGACTCCACACATTTGTATGTTTTCTTACACTAACAGTTGAGAAACCAAGTCACATGGCGATTCTGGGCCGCCAAGGTTTGTTTATACTTCCTTGGTTTGAGGAATTCCTATCTGAAAGTCAGGGGTTCTTCCATTCTGCAGCTGCTGCATAAAATCCTCAAGGACTTCTCCAAAATCCCCAGATTTGTCTCAAGCTAATGTTTGAACAAAACACATGTGAACGCAGAGAACAGGAAGAACAGCCAATTTGTTTGGTTCAAACTCGTCTCTTTTTGTGTGCGAGCGACTTGGTCACCCTCACCGGTTAAGGTGAGATAATCACAGTAGTTTGCCAAGTGCAGGAGTAGCACATGGTAAATCAGGGTTCGATTCCCGGGGGTCCTTGGGCAAGACCCTTCGCGCTACTGCCCAACTATCTAGCCACAAGGAGGGGAGGCCCCCTGTGCCGGTCCCCAGCTCAGATCAAATACAGGATTGTGTCAGGAAGGGCATCTGGAGTAAAAATCTCTGCCAAAACACCTGTAGGAATCAGTGAAAGCTGATTGGCTGTGGCAACCCCTGAAGGGATGTGCTGAAAGGAGAACAAGTCCACATTAGTCAGCTGGTTAGCACAGGTCTGCTGACTGACAGCTCAAAAGATTAAAGATGACATCATCAATCTGCCTTAAAACGTGTTAAATAAGTGTCGGTTATGGATGAGCAGCCGTTTGGTTTTGGAGCCAAAGAAGTTCAACTTCCAGCTGGTGTCTTCAGTTTCTGGTGAGGCTTAGCCTGGTCTCTTCTGCTTGAGCGCATTGGTCAAATCCTCCGTTTACACGGTTTCCTTCATGATTCCTGCGAGGACAGAACCCCCCCACCTTCATTTAAAAAGGGCAAAACTCTTGTTTCTCAGCTGGAAGATGCCGACACACCAGACAGTTACAAAAGTAGGTTTTTATTAAAACGTACATAAACATAAATAATTATAAAACTAAATGAAAAAACCAGCTGAAGCTCTTAATGGCGTGCTACAATCTTGGAAGAAAAAAATATATATCCACAATTGCTTTTGAATAAGCAAATAAAACAAAACTGTCAACACAAAACACATAAATACGACATCCAAAATGAAGCCTGGGTGTTTTTAGAAAACAAAAAGCATGTCTGCTGCTCCCTCTAAGTGCTGCATGATAAATGTCCCGCAGACATGGAATTTACAGTAGATACAGCTCACTGTGACAATGACCTGCCTCCGTCCTTCAATGGCTAATAAATAAATATTTAGTGCATATTCCCATTTAGCTCACGGAAGAGCAGAATGAAAAACCTTTAAGTTAAAGACGAACCAAACTCAGCTCGGCTCCTCTGGTTCTAGACCAGAGTCCATTTGTCCCGGTTGGTCAGACAGTCCAGCTATCTGCATCCCAAAAGCAAAGTCCAGTCTCGTCGGTCCTGCTCTCAATGACGTTGTCGACTTCCTGCATCCTTGGTCAGTAAATCTGGAAAACTCTGCTTCCGTTGTTTCCGTTGCTGTGTTGGAGCTGCTGACGGTGCGAGCGCCAAACATTTGTCTTGAGGACTCGGGTCTGGTCCCTCCGTTACAGAAACCATCAGGAGAACATTCATGTCTTTGCAGTTGAGGCCATCACCCCCCCTTGCTCATAATCCACGTTCTGCCAGCAGCCATCTGTCCTTTTCCACAAGGCGGGGGTCGTTTCCGTGCGATGGGCTCCAAGATGACTTTACGAGGCGCAAATGTGGAATGAAAGCGTTGTACTCGCCGATAGTGGTTCTTTGTCATTGAAAAGCTCAGTAGGATACTCCATGTGTGGAAAATTTCAGTTGCCCAGCTTTATGGCTCCAAAGTAGGTCTTTTCTGCCTCCTGGTCCAGCAGAAACGCGTTGGAGACGTTCACAAACAAAGCATCTCCTTCCACCAGGTGGACCCCCCGGCTCTGCTGGGCACAGTACATGTTGAAGCTCGTGTTGTTCCAGCGCATGGAGCTGCCCGTCTTCATCAAAACGATTTCTTTGCCGTTTTGCCTGATGCTCTCACGGTAGAAATACTGGAACAGCTGGGTCGGGTTGCCAATATCCACAGGGGGGTCTTCGCGCGGCCCGCTGCTGTACGGCTCCAGGTTGTAGTGGCGGAAGCAGGTGTTGGCGTAGACGTAGTAGAAACCGGACTCCTCCACCCTGAGTTTTCCGTTCCGATAGGACATTCGGCGAAGGTTTTCCGGCCGCCCGTCCCATTCAATGACGATGGCGCTGTTCCCCTCTGTGGAACGACAAGAGCAGAGTTCATGACTTGGAGCAAAAACTAAAACTTTAAAGTAATAAAGGAACACTTCATTGACATAGCAGACATAAGCTCCAATTTTGACAGACATGGTGTGGGCTCCACTAAGCCATTAAACAAATGTAACATTTAAGAAAACGCGAAAATGAGAAAACCCTTCACTGAAAACCAAAAGAACTTCTGGGTTGCATCGCACTTCTACTTGTTTGGTCTTTTGCATCCGCTATACACTTTTCATAAGTCAATTAAATTCTGTTTTTTGGTACATTCTGTTCGTCAGGTCATGCGTGTTTTTTACTTGTTTTCCAAACTGCTCTTGGAGAGGATGTA
Source organism: Oryzias latipes (assembly GCF_053564925.1). Taxonomy (NCBI): domain Eukaryota; kingdom Metazoa; phylum Chordata; class Actinopteri; order Beloniformes; family Adrianichthyidae; genus Oryzias; species Oryzias latipes. The sequence continues at coordinate 1,546,869 of NC_136257.1, forward strand.
GATAGAAATGTGCCAGCTGAGAAGGTTAAAAGTCGCCAACCATTCTTGTACTCATGACCAACAGGTCTTTTATGTTGCACCGAGTCAGCAGCTTCTTGTTGACAGTTGAATGTAGTGTGTGGGCGGTGCACCAGATTCCTTTCAGCTGGCTTTTTTCTACCTCCTTGCTGGATTTAGTGGGTTCTCACTGACTTTAGGCCCATTTTAGACCACTCCATGTGCCAGAAGCAGACTTTCATCGTGAAATCTGACTCCACTCATCGAGTAGTCAGGCTGAGCACACTGCCGAGGCAGACAGACACTGAACGGTACGACCTGGGCTCCATATATGCCTCTGATGACAAGCCCTTTCTGTGTTTAATACAATCCCTTTTCCAAACCCCACTGAATCCCTTTTGGGGTCAAGGGGTTGCTGGAGCCTATCCCAGCTACTGCTGCAGACACTTTATGAGTGTGTCGCAGGGCCACACAGAGACCTAGACTCACATTTACAGTGGTGGACAAAATAGTTGGTACCCCTCAGTTAAAGATATAAAGTCCACAATGTTCACTGAAATGACTTGAAACGTTCTAAAGTAACAATAAATTAAAATTTATTGAAAATTAAATAATCCAAATCAGCCATTACTTTTGAGTTGTTGATTAACAGAATTATTTAAAAAAACAAACTAATGAAATAGGGCTGGACAAAAATGATGGGACCTCTAACTTCAAATTTTTTGCTCAACCTTTTGAGGCAATCATTTCAATGAAACGGTTTCTTCCAGACCCCCTGTGGCAGATGCAGCAAAGCAGCCCCAAACAGAACTGAGCCTCCTCCATGTTTCACAGTAGGGACAGTGTTCTTTTGGTTGGATGCTTCATTCTTGAGTCTACCAACATAGAGCTGATGTTTCTTACCAAGAAGCTCCAGTTTGGTCTCATCTGTCCAAAGGACATTTTCCCAGAATGCATTTTTGCAAATTCCAGTCTGGCTTTTTTCTGATTTCCTTTCAACAGTGGTGTCCTCCTTGGTCGTCTCCCATGAAGTCCACTCTGGCTCAAACAACCATGAATGCTGCGATCTGACACTGATGTACCTTGATCTAGTAGTTCACCTTTAATGTCTTTGGAGGTTCTTCTGGGCTCTTTGGATACAGTTCCAACTATCCGTCTCCTCCATTTGTCATCAATGTTCCTCTTCCATCGTCCAGGGAGGTTGGCTACTGTCCCGTGGGTCTTAAACTTCTGAATAATATGTGCCACTGTGGTCAGGAACTTCAAGCTGCTTAGAGATGGTTTTATAGCCTTAACTTTACCATGTTTGTCTATAATTGTGTTTCTAATGTCCTGGGACAATTCTCTCCTTGGCTTTCTGTTGTCCATGTTCAGTGTGGTTCACACCTTTTCACCAAACAGCAACTATGTGACTATTTGTCTCCCTTTAAATAAGCAGACTGACTGATTTGGGGTTTGAAAACAGCTGTGATGTCAATTAAAGGACATACCTGAGTTCATCATGACCCCCTGGAAAATTAGTTCTGAGTTTTATGGAGGTCCCATCATTTTTGTCCAGCCCTATTTCATTAGTTTGTTTTTTTAAATAATTCTGTTAATCAACAACTCAAAAGTAATGGCTGATTTTGATGATATAATTTTCAATAAATTTTAATTTATTGTTACTTTAGAACGTTTAAAGTCATTTCAGTGAACATTGTGGACTTTCTTTCTTTAACTGAGAGGTACCAACTATTTTGTCCACCACTGTACACCAAGGGCCAGAGTGGAGATATCAGTGGACCTGTGAAGCACGTGTTTGGACCGTCAGAGGGTTTTTCTTTTCCCCACAGCACCATGCAGGCCTGCTGTAATCCCATTTGGCTGAAAACTGGAGATACTTGTACCTGCATAAATGATTTGGTGCATGTCTCTCTTTTTTCACAGCACCAACCTCAGAATAGAATTGTCCATTGTGGTACTGAATCTCTTTTATACCCGCGCGGTAGATCAACTCACTTTTTTTGAAGTCCTGAGGAGCTCTGATGGGGAGGTGGGCTGACGGCAGAGCTCTGACCTTCTTGGCCTTGCGGGGGTCTTTCAGCGCATTGAGCACCGGCTTGGCCTGGACCTCCTGCAGGCAGTAGAACAGTACAGCTTCAGGTCCGTTTCTGCGTGGCATTAAGCTGCTCTTTCTGGTCACTAATGAGGAACGCCATGCTTTGAGTTTAAAGGTGAAATCATGCTAGTTAGTCTCATGACTTCAGAGAAACATAGCTGGCGATAAATACGTGTTTTTCCATTATTGTCCCTGAAATGTTTCAATTAAAGCAAATATAGCCACGTAGTGCTTTCTAAAGGGCTTATAATGATCTGGGATGTCATCTCCATCTCTGTCAGTCTCCAAGAGGTCGCCTGTATCGGACAGAACCTCAACCTGGCAGAACGGTTTCAGTAACGGCAGTTCCAGTCTCCCAGAAAAGAAAGCAAACTAAACCGGAACACGTCTAGTCCAGCTGTGAAGAGCTGTAAGGTCCAGAAACACTTCAGTCATGCAGCACAGGAAACAGGTGGACAACACCTGGACGACAGGTGAGGAAGAGATTAAGGTGGAGAAAGACATGGAGAACTTTTGAAAAATAATCGAGAACAGACGGAAAACACGAAGAAATCTAAAAATGTACTTTTGCTGATTTTTCTGAAAAATGACCTAGACCTGTATGTCACCCCCGGCAACCAAAAGATGAAGTGGTTGCTATGGAGATGGACCAGAAAAGAAGATGGATTTGTCACATACAGCGTAGGGGGGCAGGGGCAGAGTGAGGGGCATGAGACAGCCGCTCAGCAAGGGGAGGTGGGCCACAAGGGGGCGGTTAACGCCTGCGGGCAGCTCTAGTCGGATCTACTTCCACTTTGTTCCAAAGTCACGTGATCAAGGACGCATGTCTTTAGTGAAGAGACGTTCCCGTCTGTCCGTTCTGAACCAAGAGTTTCTGGGAGCAGCTGTTGGGTCACAGAGGTCAGCTCATCTTCATCTGTTCTAGCAGCACCAGGTTGTGGGTGCTTTTACTTTGGGATCTCAGTATGCTGAGCCCTTTGCCTTTTCACTGACGACACCTGACATTTGCTTTGTTTAGCAGAGAAGAACACGGCACATCTGCTGCAGTGCACTAGCTGCTGTCCTGCATGAGAACCAGGACAGAAAAGTCTTTAGGGGCACCCCATGAGGGTGGAGTCTGCGGTGGGATGGGTGGCTTTAAGGTGTTTAGCTGGCAGGGGTGCCCTTATCTGGGCCTGGAGGGCCGGTGTCCAGCAAACCTGCCATGAAGCTTCTTATTGGCTGAACACACCTGTACAGGTAATCAGCAGCAGGTAAGAAAGGGTTTGAGGAAATCCTGCAGGAGGCCGGCCCTCCAGGCCTGGATTTGGGCGCCTTAAAGCCACTTAACCCACCTCTGACTCCTCCCACTTGGAACACGTTCAGAAGTCTACATCTTAACAGCTCTACAAATATTTGCTCACAAGTCCAGACAGATGTGCAGAAGTGGGAGGCGGGCGCGCTCTGCCGTGCACGAGCTCTGCAAGCCTGTCGTCTGCAGCTGGCCTGACTGCGCATGCCCTGGCCTGCAGCTGCGTGGGCTTCGGCTCCCCAAAATTCTCCTTCCTCACTCCATCAAGTTGAGGTGTGGATCCCCAAAGCTAGATCTCACTGCTTCCTCCCCTCTGGGACATCCAGACCAGGTCTGTCCAGGACCTGGACATGTGTTACTCCAGTTCTTCATTAAGCTTCCAGCAGGACAAAGACATGGAGACCTGCTCAGTCCAACGGCGCCGCAGAGCGGTGGCTCCGAGCCCGCTGCCAGCGACACCAGAGTCGAAACACAAACACACGAGCTTTCAAGTGAAACCAAAGCCTCATGGGAAACCGCACTGACATCTATGGTAGGTTCACCAAACCCTCCAAAAAATGGATTAGAGAAAAGGAGTTCTGGAGGACAGCAGCCATGGCGGGACGAGCGACCCCTGGCGCCGGCCCGTGACTCACTGCAGCCTCAGGCGGAACTGTAGATGTTTGCGCTGCAGCGGACCGGCCCGGGCTTTTGTGCCGCTTACAGGGGCTGGGCGTGCAAAGTAACAACACCCGTGAGAAAATCCCTGCTCCACTGAAGGAGGAACACCTGATCCGCTCTGCAGACTCACCTCGATGGGCCGGTGTGGCGCCGTGGACAGGTCCACCTGTGGGGAGAGAGAGAGAGGGCCGGTTAGAGACCGACAGCAGACGGGTGCTGGGTGAGGGAGTGGGAGAGGCCCACTGCAGCGGGCTGTCCCAGTGGAAACACTCTGGTACCCAGGTGTTCAGGCAGGTCAGGCCCCTCCCACTCCAAACTCCACTTTCTAGGGGTCATAGGAGCCATTTAACCCTTGTGCTATCTTAGATGACCCCCCCCCCCTTCCATTGAGGTGTCCCCCCTACCATGACAAAGGTGGATAAAGGTGGAAAGATTTCATGTAATCCATGGACACCAGTGAAGATCACAAATCATTGAAGAAAAAAGGTTCAGAGCACTGTCTAGTGGGTCTAGATGACCCACTGTCTAGTGGGTCTAGATGACCCCGCTCCATATGTTAAAGTGCCTAGGATAGCACAAGGGTAAGACCTGCTGCGCTGCATCCGGAGTAACGGATGATGGAAGTCAAGGTTTCTGCCGGCAGACAGCAGCTCGGAGCCCGTTTACGCGCCCGGACCTGGACCGGACCGAGTCAGAACTCTGTGACCCCCGGCTCCACTCGTGACACTACATTGATGACAGACATGTCTGTAAACATTTGAAAGTCCTCCTGTCAGTCCACCTGTGTGAGCGTGCGCGCGCAGGTCGTGGACAGTGGAACAGCTAGTGGCGCGTTTTCTGAAATCACGAAGCCCTAAAAACTCCCGGTAAACGAGGAAGTGTGTGTGACCGCAGCGCGCTCGACAGGCTCCTCGGAGCGCGCGCGCGCGCACAGGCTGCCCTTACCTGTTGCAGATACCCCGTGAGGTGCAGCAGGATCGCGACGCTGGAGGCCACTTGCAGCAGCCCCATGACCGCGAGGGTCCCGAACAGCAGCGGCCGGTGGCTGGACTCGGAGCTCGGGCCCGCGTGCAGGCGCTGCTGGCCCGCCTCCACGTCGTTTCGCAGGTAGGACCTGTAGTCGCTGTGCGCGGCCGCCATGACGCGCGTCGCGTGCGGATCGGCCCCACGCTCCCGGACTCTGGAGGCTTGTGACACCCGCAGCCGGAGCGCACGTTCGGGCAGGAGCGTTCAGCGGACAGAGCTGAGCGCGCGGCGGGTTCACGCGGACTTCTGGCTGCTGCGGTGCTCAGCTCAAAGATATGAACGCCTCCCGCGCGGCGCGAACACGCCCCTCGTGACACAGCCAGTCCTCAGAAACGGTCTCGTGCAGTGTGCTGCGAGGCTCGTGTCACGGCGCAATGTGTGCGAAACGAAGACAAGACTGTTTATTAAAGTCATACTTGTACGGATGCCGCGGAGGTCCAAAGCTGGGAAACTGTAAAACTGTTCCTGCTTAAGAAATACGTAAAAATATCAAAGTGAAAGAAAACGTGTGGTTTCGCAGGGAATTTTCCCTAAAGTTGATAAGAATCTCCTTATATTTAAGAGATATTTTAACAAAAAAGTTGTCTTTTTTACGAACTTGTTTGAGCATGCGCAGTTATGTAATCCACTTAAACAACTTTGTGACCCTCAAACCATTTCAAAATAGAACCATGCAGTTTTGGGATGCTCTGCTTTTCTGCTCCACCCTTAACGTCACTGTAAATCCAGAAAATCCAGACCAACGTGTTTTCATCCGGACCTACATGAGGAGATCAGGACTGATCTGTGTTCTCATCTTCATCAAGTCATCTTCATCTCTCCTGCAGACGGATTCAGGATCACTGAATATTCAGAAAGAAAATGTATCTGGAGACCTTCTGTGACAGAATAGAATAGAATAGAGTATCTTTATTTATGTAGCACTTTTCCCAGAACGAATCACAGTTTTATAAAAGGAGCTTAAAATCATATCAAAACACAAAGAAGTATTAAAATACACTAATAATAATAAAACAAAACATAGTAAAGCATGGACTAAAATCAACTAAAAGTTCTCCTGAATAAAATCGTCTTGACCTGAGATTTAAAAGAGTCAATTCAATTTTATTTGTTTAGCCCAAATTCACAACAACCGTTGTCTCGATGGGCTTTCGTATCGGTAATTGAAAAAGTAAAACAAAATCAAAAGGATCACGAATACATAGAGTTCAATAGGAAAATACTAAAATGAACTAACAAACTGACTAAGCTAAACTGGACATCTCTGCCCTTAGACCCCCCTTCTCTGTAAGGAAAAACTCCTAAAAAAACGAATTCCGGGAAAAAAACGAAGAAACCTCAGGGGTGTCCACATGAAGGAGGGATCCTCCCCCAGGACGGACAGGCGATGTACCAGAACTCTTATCTAAATCTACAACTACATATATAAAGTCCAGCCGTGGTTGGGGGGACAGTCAGGGGGCGCGAGTCGAGCTGGAGGCAGGATCCACAGCCAGGTGTAGGAGCATGAGCAGAGACGAGGTACTCGGTCAGGTACAGGAGCACGGATGAACCAACAGGAGTCTGGAAGCACTCCCACTCCCCAGGAGGGGAAAGAGGGACAATACATGAATGACTGCACAAAACAGAGACATAGAGAACTAAACGATGAATAATGATCAAGAATAGATAAGAGAGGAAGGGTAGAAGTAGATGAGAATAGAAAGTAGTCCCTTTTCTGAGGCCAATAACAAGTCATTAGAGACTCTAACTAGTGCAGTTTCCGTACTGTGGTGAGGTCTAAACCCCGACTGAAAGTCTTCAAAGTGGCTGTTGTCCTGTAGGTGGCAGTAAAGCTGCTTAACTACAACTCTTTCTAGGATTTTAGAAATAAAGGGCAGGTTTGATATCGGTCTATAGTTGGCCAAGATGCTAGGATCCAAACTGGGCTTTTTCAGAAGAGGTTTAACAACTGCATATTTAAAAGACTGTGGCACGTAACCCGTTTCCAGAGAGGCATTTATCATTGTTAATATGGGATCATTAATTAGGGGAAAAGTTTCTTTAAAAAGTCTAGTGGGAATTGGGTCTAACAGACACGTTGAGGATTTGGAGGACGTAATAACTGATGTTATTGATCCAAAGCAGTGAAGCAGTCTAATGTTACAGAGGTTTCTATGGATGCCTCCACTTCTACCGCTTCAGCCTGTTCTGGGCTGATAGTAGGAATAACTAGAGCAATAATCTGAGCAAAGACAATGGAGGGAGTTCCAAAGACGAGGAGCAACGGCTTGATCTAGAGATCTCCTCTAGTCTTAAAGTGGGTTTTGGAACGCTTACAGACTTTAGCTGGAGGACCTGAGGGATTTCAGCTGAGCTCTTTTTGAGTTTATAAAGGCAGGAAGAGCTCGGCCATCTCTCAGAGCACAAGGGAGGAAGGAGTGCGGCCCTCCTAACGGTGCTGCAGGTGTGAGCCAACACACAGCATGCTGCCGTGCTAGAGAGGGTCTGCAGGCCTCACGCAGAAGCAACAAGGGCCGGCGTTCAGCTGCAGAGGATGGGGGCCTCCCCCTCCCCTGCAGCTCTCTGAATGATGACAGATAAGCCGTCTTTGATGGTGGTGTCACAGCACGCCAGAGGGCTGCAGATCATACGTCCCATGTCTTCCTCCCCTTTCCATCCCTGTGTTATCCAGCCCACACAGCCAGCAGTGGGCTTCAGAGAGCTGGGGTGTGTGGGGGCATTCTTGAACGTTCAGGTGGAGGTGATCTGCATCACTTCCTTCAGCACAAACACGGTTCCTACATGAACCTTCTGCTTTAATGACGTTCAAAAACTTTCCAGCATTTCATTTTTGTGCAGCTGCGGTTGTGAGATGATCTTTGCACATTTGTGGTCTCTTCAGACCATAAGAATGTTGCAATGTGTTGTTTGAAACTGTCCTGCCTCAACGTGCACGCGTACATTCACAGACAGAAGACACATTTGACGCCACAAAGAGCCCTGAAGCGGGACAGACCAAGTGGCGTTCGCTGTTTAGGTCAATATGTTAGGCTAAAGTTAATCCAAAGAGAGTTTGGGAGCGGCTGGGAGGGTGTGAAGCAATTAAGGAAAACATCTGAAAGAAAACAAAGACCCCCACCTTAATTAAGAGGTCAGGGGTCTGTGTTTGCTTGTGAGCCTTCTCTAGCATTTAAGCTGCTTCTCTACAGTGTATGCTGATGGCTCATTTTCACACGAGTGTGGAACATGCCGTCTCATTAGCCCTACACGCTGCCCTCTCCCACCTGGAGACCCTCTCCCACCTGGAGACCCTCTCCCACCTGGAGACCCTCTCCCACCTGGAGACCCTCCCCACCTGGAGACCCTCTCCCACCTGGAGACCCTCTCCCACCTGGAGACCCTCTCCCACCCTAACCCTAACACGAACACCTACGTCAGGATGCTGTCTGTAGACTTCAGGTCAGCCTTTAACGCTGTGATCTGGGACTGCCTGCCCAATACCACCAAACCTATAGACAAAACGTAACGTCACCATTGGCAATAATACATACGTGTATTTAACTTCACTGCATTAAATACAATTTTCAAAACCTCTGACATGAGCTGATTCCTGATCTCATCCAGTTTGCATCCTTTTAGCAGAAAGATAAAGAAATATTTATATATAGAAAAATGACACAGCCTGCAGCCTGCCAGGAGAAATCTGAACAAAATGCCAGAATCTTGGGAAATCAAAACACTGGAGAACATTTTTCAGCAAAAAAACCTAAGAAGTCTGGCTTAAGGTTTCAATCACAGCTTCACCGTCACTTTGTGTGCTTGGTGACATGAGTGCCATCGATGTAGAAGGAGGATTAGGCTCTATCATTTTCATAACTCTTTGCATTGCTAAAAAAACTATTTTAATAAATTGGAAAAGCAAGAAAAATATAAATATAAGTCAACACAGAAATCTGCTGCTTGATCATATCAGCTTGGAAAAAATGTCAGCCCAAGGTTCAAGTAACTTTGAAAGAACTCAGTCTCTCTGGTCTCCCATAGCTAACTCCGTGACTTAGGGGGTGGGGGGGGCCTGGTCGTCGCCGCTCCTTGCCCTTCTGCCGTGGGCTGGGGTGGGGGTCGGGGCCTCCGGTGCCTGGCGGGGGGTGGTGGGGGCTCCGTTGGTCGGGGGGTCGGGTCCGGCGCCTGGGTTGGGCGGGCTGGGGCGCTGCGTGGTCCTCTGGGCTTGGGTGTGGGGGTGCGTGGTGGGGGGGTGGGGTGGTGGTCTGGCTTGGCTTGGGGGGGTGGTCCCTTTGCCTGTGCTGGGGGGGGTTGGCGGGGGGCGCTGCTCGGGGGGGGGGCCCAGCGGCGCTGGATGGGCTTCCCACCTACACCTGGGGCTGGGATCGGCCCTTCCCTGGCTCTGGGGCGGGACGGGATAGCCCTCTTGGGGCCCCCGGTCGCTCTGGGTGTCATCCGCTTTGGCTGCGGGGTCTGGGGGGTGGTGGGGTGGGGGGTCTTGTCGGCCCTGCCTTGTGGGGGGGCATTCTGGGGGAGGGGGGGGGGGCACTATTGGTACGGGGCAGGGGGGGTTGACGGGTCGGGGTCTCCGCTGAGGCCATCGGCGGTTTCCCCGGCCGGTCGGCTGCCTCGGTCCCGTCGAGGCCTGACCAGAGCTCTTCCAGGGCCGGCGTTTGGGGGTGGGGGCCTGGGCTTGCTCCTGGGGGGGGCCGACGCTTTCTGGCTCCTCTCTCTCTGTGTGGGGGGGGGTGGTGCTGGGCCTGGGGTGTCGGCGCCTCCGGGGGTGGGGCCCCTGGGCTGGGTGGGCCTGGCCCCCTTGCTGGGGGGGGGGGGGGGGGGGCAGCTGTCTGACCACCGGGGGACAGTCTACCAGCTGTCCCCAACTTACCCCCTTCCTCATATAACCTCATAATAGGGTGAGGGGGTGGGGGGCTTAGCCTGCGATGAGCCTTGGGGGGGGGGGCTTACTAGGCAGTGGCCCCCCTCCCATGGTTGCCGTATGGAGTGGGCCCCCCCTCTTTCGGTTTTATTTGCACCTTAGACATGTAGGGCCCTTGGTAGGGGGGGTGCTTGGACATCACTGCCAGCAAGCAGCGGATGTCCTCCTGGCACCCTACCCGCCAATTTTAACCACACCTTAGACATTTAGGGTCCCTTGGTGGGGAGGGTGAGGGGACGTCACTGTGAGTAATCAGGAGATGTCCCCTCAGTGCCCTACCCGCCAATTTTAACTGCACCCCCCTTAGCACACACACCCCTCCCCCCTCAATATATACATTCCAACATAAACACACACACATGCACACACACACCCTCTCAAACACACATACACGCACACACATTTTGCAAGGAAGGTGGGACCTAGGGCCATCTGTCCCCTGCCTCTTCCCTGGTGGGGGGTACGGGCCCCTTTGCAACGGCGGCCGTGTCCCCGGGGTGCCGGCTTCCTGGGCCCGGCGGTGCTCTCTCCGCGCGGCGGGGGGGTTCACATTACATCTGAGCCGGGAGTGTTCGTGTCCCTGGGGGGTGGGTTCTGGTCCTTGCTCCTGGGCGCTGGGCCCCGCCATATTTCCAACTGTGGCCGAGCCTGGTCGGGCCATATTTACAACACCCCTTGTGGGCCCTCTTTTTTTCCCCGGGGTTCCCCCCCTCTTGGGCGGGGGCGGCGGGCCCCTGCCCCGCTCCTCCCTGGACCAGCCGCGGGCCGGGCGGATGGCTGCCTGGAGCGCGGAGCGGGTCTCCCTTGGGGGGTCCTGGCTCGTACCTGGGGTTGGGGCGGGGGGATGCCCGGAACTCCTGGGTGGTGGTGGGGTGCTCGTCTGGGGCTGTGGGCGTCCGTCTCCGGTGGGGCCCTGCGTTGGGTTCTCCCGGCGCGGCGGGGGGGCTGCTCTCCTGGTTGGGCTGGGGCGGCGCTCTCTCTCCCTCCGTGCTTCCCTGCTCTCTGGCTCTTGGGGCCTTGCGGCGGTCCTGCTGGCCCTGGCCTGGGTGGCGGGCTTGGTCGCCCGGGCGGCGGTTGTTCCCTGCCGGTTCCCGTGTGGCGTTGGGGGGATTCCGGCTGCCGCTGCTGCTGCGGTGGGGGTCTTGGGGTGGGGATGGCTGGGCACTCTCCCTCCTTCTTTCCACGTTCCACCATCCATTTTAGAAGAACATAAACACTCACCTGAGCACAGGTGTTAGCTCACCTTTGCACTTACAGTTTGCATGACTGAATGACTGAAATATTTCACACTAGTTGGTTTTAAGGCATAAGTATGCGTGTGAACACTATCTGTTTTGTATATATGTCGACAGGTGGACATTTTTTGCAGCTAGCAGGTGTGTTTATAACATTTGAGTGTGTGTGTGGACAGGCTCCGCCCTTATTGTACTACATTTGAACGTTACCATAATGATTAACAACCAGTAAACTTGTTGCTTTATGCTGCTTCATGGTCTTATCCCCCTTCCCCTCCTATTATCACCCCCTACCCCCCCTCTCTCTATCGTCCCTCTCTCTTCTTCCCCTCTTTCCTTTTCCGTCCGGTCCAACACCAAAGATTTTCAGACATGATTGAAATTAATAAAGTTTGGCCTCAATTACAAAAGGGGTTTATCCAGACATACCTTTGGTTTGTCTGAAGATTAATAACCCCTCTTGTTAAAGTAAAATCTGTCCAACACAAGAGGCCCTCAGCTCTCATCTGTCTGCCTAGCTGTTGGACAGGACAAGTTAAAAAAAAAAAAAAAACCTAAGAAGTTAGGAACTCCACACACGCAGTGAACAGATGCATTAAACAGTTTACTTGGAAACAAATAGGATCCTTATAGTGAGGATTATCTTTGGGGATTACAACATCACCCTCCCACACCAGCTGGAGGACCTGGGACCTGCCTGTGCTTCAGCGGCTTCCTCTCTGGTCACAGACAGAGTCAGAGCCACACATCCACGGCTCCCCCCAGGGTTGTGTACTGAGTCCTCTGCTCTACTCCTCGTTCACTCATGACTGAACTGCTGTCCGTCACAGCGACACCATCGTGAAGTTGGCTGCTGACACCGCAGAGTTGGGGCTCATCTCTGATGGCGACCAGTCTGCCTATAGAGATGAGGAGGAGCAGCTGTTGACTTGACATTCATGGCTTATCTAAAAAATATAGCGTTTGGGGGGGGCAGAGCATCTCGGCTTACTTGTCCACAGCCTCTTACCACCGACCGTAGATCCCCATGTGATGCATGCCGACTCCGTCTGCTGACAGTTGAGTTGTGCTGGAGTTTTAATCCAAGAGCAATGGCTCTTGTAAATAACGTCTAATGCTGAGTTCGTGCTGAACGGGATTTCCACGTTTGCATCAGCTGCCTCTGTTTGGACACACAGCGAATTCGCTGCTCCACGCCTGTCCAAAAATTTTTCCTTTAGCTTGAAACCCCAGACACATGTGGGAGGAGCCACCACCAAATGTTGATTGCTATGTGGAGCAGTGTCTGTGTTTATGTCAGTTACAATGCATGGAAGACATGTTGACAGATCAGGTTCTCTTCTTCTCTACAAGAGCATCAGTGATCCCATCTCCATGGGTTCATGAGATCCTTCACAGACTCCCCCAGCACAAGGAGCTTCACCATCTACTGCAGGATGAAGTCACGTTGAAGCTGTGTTTGGCGTGAACGCTGCTTCAGTCAGATCCAGCCGTATGGTGGGTTGACCCACAGGTGCTGTGGGGGTTTTTGGGTTGTTTGGGTCTGTGGGGGGTCAGAGAGAACAGTGGCCGCAGCTCAAGGGCAACACAGGTGTGTCCCTGAGGGTCATGCGGCCGCCTCAAGGGATGTAAACAGAACGACACTTTAACAAATGGACAGGCAAGGCGGGAATCTGCAATCTTCTGATCAGAGGTCGACAATCCTGTTTTATTGCATTTGGGGTCTGGTTCAACGGACCCTTCTCTTTATGACTCTTTACATTTTGGCATTTGAAGGTAATGATATAGAAAATTGGATGAAGTGTCAAACTGTTGCTGAATTTGAAATGTGTGCCCTCAAACAGGAGATTGTGGTTTGATCCTGGAGAAACCTTCACACACAAAGGACCTGCTATGGATCCAAGTCCATCATATTCAAAAGTGATACTTTCTTCCATCACCATAAATATTTTATACCCCCCCTCCCCCCCCCCCTTGGTAATTGTAACCCCAATTACCATTTCACACATCAGAAGTCTTGACCAGTCACCATATCTGCACAAAGAAAGTCTCCGCCCCTCCCTCCTCTTTGTTTCACCTCCTGCATTGATTACTGTAGCTCCTGTTTCTTGGGTGTTCTTCACAAAACGTTTCATGTGCTTTGAGCACATGGAGCACCCCCCTGGCCCACATGGAGCACCCCCCCTGGCCCATCAACACCAGAACTCCTCCAATCCAGCACATCACCTAAATGCTCCACTAGAAAACAGAATTTAAGCTCCTCCCACAGGTCTTCAAGGCCGTCTGCAGGACCTGGCCCACAAATCCCTCTGCTCTGATTCTCATCTCCACTCACTTTTGTTTTTTCTCATTGTTCTCCTTCATCCATCTTGGTGTTTAGAGAAAAGGGGGGTGGGGGTACACTGGTTTTCAAAACTCAAGAGAAATGTTGATGCCAAGGAAGGTCATGGGAAAAAGCTGGCTCCTTTTTAACCCCCACCATGGCCCAAACCCTCAAACTTCATGGCTCTGCATGTAATACTCCATGATTATGGGCTTGCTCAACTAAGGAATGTTGTAGTGTACCGCATGCCCCCCGCCCCTCCTTTGCAGCACTTGCATGGAGTTGTGTTATTTTATTTTACTGCCAGAGTTGGAGTTTTGTGAGGATGGGGACCTGGCAGACCCACAGCTCCTGAGGTCCAGTGCCTGACTGGGGGAGCCATGGAAGTGAACCCTTCTTCTGATTTTCCTGGAGCCTCTGGGTTTGCTCATGGGTCTGTTGTGAGGGGTAGGTGGGTGTCAGAAGGAGGACGTAACCACTACCCTTTTGGGGTCAATTGTGTCTGCTGTTTGGCCGTCGCTGGGGGTCTGATGCTCCTGCAGAGGATAATGTTCCGCTGGTTGATCCCAGAACCGTTGGTACCTGGACCAACAGCTCACCTGAATGAGCTCTTGGGACGGGAGGGCGGAGCCTGAACACGGCGTTGCCCGTGAGCTGGTCGGGTTCTGCCTAGTTCAGATGAAAGCGACCACCATGTTTCCACTGCATTCAGCCCGTTTGGTAACCAGAACCGGAGGGGAAAAATGTGAGAAAACAGTTAAAGGGAAATGGGTGGAGTGAGTATCTGAAGGATTGGTGCTGGGGGGCGGTTGGGGGGCGGTGAGCCACCCGGGGCTGCAGCACGTCCTCTCAGGGTTCTCACACACTGCCGGTAGGTAAAACAAGCTTGAGCTTTTCCACAGAGCTCTCTTTTATCAGACTGCTTCACAGACTCATGGCATGCAGAGCTGTCTTTTTCCTCTCACTCCCACATCCTCTGCGGTAACAAGGTCGTTCCAAGTCAGCGTTGAGGCGCGCACACACATGCACACTCACACACACACTGCATTTCTCAGACTGCCGCCTCCATAGTAACCCCTGTGTTTACACTCTGCCCCCCCTCCACCTCTGCCGTCACGTCATACTAGCCTGCGGTTTGATCATAAGTAAACGTTTGAAAAGAAAATTAGAACAATGATGGGCTCAGGCGGGGATCTTCCAGACCATTAGGCATATCCTGTTTCAGCTGATGTGTGTGGGTTGAAGTGTGGGATGAAGCCTGAGCAGAAAATCAAAGCAGCCTCCTTTGCTCTCTAGAGAAGGGAGCTGGCAAAAGACAACTGATACCAAGAAGAGTTGAGCAGATCTGCATGCATCACAATGCTCTACTTGTCTGCGATTAAGAACACGACTCCTGAGGCGTTGCTGGATGGCGGGTGGGTCTGGGAACAAACCGAGGTAGATCCCGAACGAGGACATTGCAGGAGCAACTTCCTCTTTTGTCTGAGCAGCAGCACGATTTGGGCAGCACGCCGGTACGGATTAGAGTAAAAAAATCTGAACTGTGCCGAGGTTGCCGCGTCGCGTCAACCAATCAGGGACTCAACTATAGGCATGTGACGTTTTCAGTGACAGCAGGTAAAAAAAACACGTCCAATATGGTGGATCGATCCGATGGTTCTCTTCTGAACCCGCTGTTTCCCTTTTGGTGCAGCGGGGTTTCCGGAGACCGTCCCATCTATGGTTGGAGAAGGTGGCTACGTCCTGGATCCCGATCCCTATGCCGGCTCCCAGGATGCGACCTGTCGTCCACATTTGGTCAACCACATTTTTCACGAAATGTCATACGCATGCCCCCAGCTTTAGTGTAGTACCACCTCTGGAGTTTTGTAGAAACTTTGACAGCGGTAAGAGGTCGCCATCTTGAATTTAGAAAAAAAAGAAGCACTTTTAGTACCAGATGCAAACGAAAACTCGATCTTCATCGATAATTTCCGAACTTCTCGGCCATCTCTAGGAAGCAGTTTAGGAAAAAATGTTGCAATTAGAATAATGTTAAGACTTAATGAATGTACCCATGGCTAAAACTGAACAAATGTATATTACATTGAATACGGACATAGAAGGAATGTGGGCGTGGTTAGCAAAAAACCTCGGTTGCTAAGGAAAACCAAAGGTTTACTTTTTCCAATTCTTTTGAAACGTATGTCAATCTGTTCGTGATCCCCAGTTGAACAAAACATAAAATGGTTGCTATGGAGATAAAACCAACAGAAAAGCCGCCATTTTGAAAAAAGTGGATTGCAGGCTGTGAGGGCAGAACCCACTGCCCCACAGTTAAGTTAAGTTCATTTGTTATATTTTTCTCTTGAATAAACCATTTCATTTTATTTCACACATTTCATAACAAAATTGACTAAATGACTTGTGCACACATTTAGTTAATTTTGTATTGTTTTGAGAAATTCTATTCTTTGAGTTCTGTTTGAGGCCTGATGCTGGGGCAGAGGCTGGAGCAGGAAACTTCCTGATGATGTGGCAGTGGGAGGAGCTGAAGAAGCTCCTGATGACTTGGAAAGGGAGGAGCATGGACAACTTCCATCTGGAGAAGATGGAGGGGAAAGACGAAGTGTATTCTTATGTTGGACTATTGTTTGTATTTTTTGGAATATGTTAAGCTTGCTTTGAGGTACAAGTTCAGTTTCTGTTGAAGCGTTAAATTACTAGTAATTTACTACTTTAATTAATATTTAGGTTTTGAATGTTTTGTATTTGTGCTCCCCTCCCTATTGTGTCATTGGTCTGATCAGCCAGTATAAAATCTCCCTAATGTTTCCTGTTGGGGGGTCAGTTTGAGTTCAGTTGGTTTGAGCTTTTGTTATTGATTCGCTCAGTTACATTTTTGTTAAGTTGACCCCATTTTAATTTGAGCCCCTGTCGTGTTGTGTTGGGTAAAATAAAAACCCCTGATTTGAAGATCTTTTTGTCCTGTGGCTCAATCTCTGCCGAGCGGACCCTGACACAGGCCATGCAACGCAGACTCACGGCTTTAATTACCTTTTTTATTCACATATAACTGGACATTTGACATTGCTATTTAACATTTGTATTTACATTCATATTTAACATTTATCATTAATATGTAGATCTATATTTAGCATTAAAGATACATACTCTCAAGTCACAGATGAAGCTTTAATTGTTACAAATACTGACATATTGGGATATAAATTCAGCACACATGGAAAGAAATGTCTAAATGAGGGGAATTTGTCACATAATTATTTTTAGGAGAGGATGTCTTACATTTGGTGCGTCATATACTGACTCACCTGGTGGTCTGTGATCTTAGAATTTGCAGTGGTCCACCTGCGTGCCTCATTTCTCACCTGCAGACAGTCTGCATCCACCTGTCAAGGCAGTTGTGACTAAGACTTAGGCAGGGTGCAAGGGACAAACTACAATTGAATACAATAATAACAAAATGAGTTGGTCAGGAGGACCATCTCTGTCCTGGGCTGTCATCTGGACTCTGTGGAGGAGGTGGACTTATGAGCTCCTTCAGACACCCCCAGAGCAGGAACGAGTGTTGGTGCAGATCATTCAGACTGCACAACTCCTCTGTCTACCGAGGTCATCCAAAGTATTAATTTATCTGTTTTTCTACGTTCATGTTGGCCTAATGTGGTGATCAGTGATCTGTTACCTGTTTTTCCTTTGACTTGCTGTGACTGGTGAATTTCTCCTCTGTGAGATCAGTAAAGTTCAATTCTGTCCTGATACTGTCCTGCACCTTCATTTCCACCCTCCTTTTTCCTTCACTAACTTTCACTCACCTGTGCTGGGTGATTACTCGTTTTCCTCCAGGCGTGTTCAACGGTATTTAAGTGGCTCAGTTTCAATTCTTACAGTGGTGGACAAAATAGTTGGTACCCTATAAGGCTATAAAACCATCTCTAAGCAGCTTGAAGTTCCTGTGACCACAGTGGCACATATTATTCAGAAGTTTAAGACCCACGGGACAGTAGCCAACCTCCCTGGACGATGGAAGAGGAACATTGATGACAAACTGAGGAGACGGATAGTTGGAACTGTCTCCAAAGAGCCCAGAACAACCTCCAAAGACATTAAAGGTGAACTCCTAGATCAAGGTACATCAGTGTCAGATCGCACCATTTGTGGTTGTTTGAGCCAGAGTGGACTTCATGGGAGACGACCAAGGAGGACACCACTGTTGAAAGGAAATCATCAAAAAGCCAGACTGGAATGTGCAAAAATGCATTCTGGGAAAATGTCCTTTGGACAGATGAGACCAAACTGGAGCTTTTTGGTAAGAAACATCAGCTCTATGTTGGTAGACTCAAGAATGAAGCATCCAACCAATAGAACACTGTCCCTACTGTGAAACATGGAGGAGGCTCAGTTCTGTTTTGGGGCTGCTTTGCTGCATCTGCACAGGATGTCTTGAAGTTGTGAAGGTCAAATGAAATCTCCAGATTATCAAGGCATTCTGGGTAGAAATGTGCTGCCTAGTGTCAGAAAGCTTGGTCTCAGTCACAGGTCATGGGTCTTCCAACAGGACAATGATCCAAAACACACAGCCAGAAACCCCCAAGAATGGCTGATAGAAAAGCGTTGGACTATTCTGAAGTGGCCTCCTATGAGCCCAGATTTGAATCCCACTGAACATCAGTGGAAGGAGCTGAAACATTTGGAGAAGACACCCGTCAAACCTGAGACAACTGGAGCAGTTTGCTCATGAGGAGGGGGCAAAAATACCTGTGGACAGGTGCAGAAGGCTCATTGACAAATACAGAAACCGTTTCATTGCAGTGATTGCCTCAAAAGGTTGTGCAACAAAATATAAATTCTAGGAACCATCATTTTTGTCCAGCTCTATTTCATCAGTTTGTTTTTTTAAATAATTCTGTTAATCAACAACTCAAAAGTAATGGCTGATTTTGATTATTCAATTTACAATAAATTTTAATTTATGGTTACTTTTAAACGTTTCAAGTCATTTCAGTGAGCATTGTGGACTTTCTTTAACTGAGGGGTACCAACTTTTTTGTCCACCACTGTATGTCAGACGATACTGTGATTTGTAGTGAGAGCAGAGAACAGGTGGAGCAGAAGCTAGAGAGGTGGAGGTTTGTCCTGGAAAGGAGAGGAATGAAGGTTAGCGGCAGCAAGACGGAGAACATGTGTGTGAATGAGAGGAACCCAAGAGGAAGAGTGAGGTTACAGGAAGAAGAGATGAAGGAGGAGGAGGATCTGAAGGGTCTAGGGTCAGCAGTCCAGAGGAACAGAGAGAGTGGAAAAGAAGTGAAGAAGAGAGCAGGCAGGTTGGAATAGGTGGAGAAAAGTGTCAGAGAAGAGTTTGAGCTGGAATGAAAGGAAAGGTGGAGAAAAGTGTGGAGAGAGCAGCCATGTTGTTTCCTAGAGACACTGAGGAAGACAGGAAGCAGAGATGAAGATGCTGAGGTTCTCTTTGGGAGGAACCAGGATGGATCAGGAAAGAGGACATCAGAGGGGACAGAACATGGTAGAGGTTCTGGAGATAAAGCCAGACTGAGATGGTTGAGACTGAAAGATGCTGAGTCTAGAGCTACCAGAGTTCTAGAGGAAGACCAGAGAGGATTCTGGATGCAGAGAAGGAAGACAT
The DNA here is from genome assembly GCF_053564925.1 of Oryzias latipes. NCBI lineage: Eukaryota > Metazoa > Chordata > Actinopteri > Beloniformes > Adrianichthyidae > Oryzias > Oryzias latipes. The sequence goes on from NC_136257.1 coordinate 1,566,064, forward strand.
GAAGGTAGCTGCTGGTAGAGGATGAAGAAGACATGAAGGTAGCTGCTGGTAGAGGATGAAGAAGACATGAAGGTAGCTGCTGGTAGAGGATGATGAAGAAGACATGAAGGTAGCTGCTGGTAGATGATGATGAAGACATGAAGGTAGCTGCTGGTAGAGGATGAAGAAGACATGAAGGTAGCTGCTGGTAGAGGATGATGAAGAAGACATGAAGGTAGCTGCTGGTAGATGATGATGAAGACATGAAGGTAGCTGCTGGTAGAGAATGAAGAAGACATGAAGGTAGCTGCTGGTAGATGATGAAGACATGAAGGTAGCTGCTGGTAGAGGATGAAGAAGACATGAAGGTAGCTGCTGGTAGAGGATGATGAAGAAGACATGAAGGTAGCTGCTGGTAGAGGATGATGAAGAAGACATGAAGGTAGCTGCTGGTAGATGATGATGAAGACATGAAGGTAGCTGCTGGTAGAGGATGATGAAGACATGAAGGTAGCTGCTGGTAGAGGATGATGAAGACATGAAGGTAGCTGCTGGTAGAGGATGATGAAGACATGAAGGTAGCTGCTGGTAGAGAATGAAGAAGACATGAAGGTAGCTGCTGGTAGAGGATGATGAAGACATGAAGGTAGCTGCTGGTAGATGATGAAAACATGAAGGTAGCTGCTGGTAGAGGATGATGAAGACATGAAGGTAGCTGCTGGTAGATGATGAAAACATGAAGGTAGCTGCTGGTAGAGGATGATGAAGACATGAAGGTAGCTGCTGGTAGAGGATGATGAAGAAGACATGAAGGTAGCTGCTGGTAGATGATGATGAAGACATGAAGGTAGCTGCTGGTAGAGGATGATGAAGACATGAAGGTAGCTGCTGGTAGAGAATGAAGAAGACATGAAGGTAGCTGCTGGTAGAGGATGATGAAGACATGAAGGTAGCTGCTGGTAGATGATGAAAACATGAAGGTAGCTGCTGGTAGAGGATGATGAAGAGATGAAGGTAGCTGCTGGTAGAGGATGATGAAGAAGACATGAAGGTAGCTGCTGGTAGATGATGATGAAGACATGAAGGTAGCTGCTGGTAGATGATGATGAAGACATGAAGGTAGCTGCTGGTAGATGATGATGAAGACATGAAGGTAGCTGCTGGTAGAGGATGAAGAAGACATGAAGGTAGCTGCTGGTAGATGATGATGAAGACATGAAGGTAGCTGCTGGTAGAGGATGATGAAGACATGAAGGTAGCTGATGGTAGAGGATGATGAAGACATGAATGTAGCTGATGGTAGAGGATGATGAAGACATGAAGGTAGCTGATGGTAGAGGATGATGAAGACATGAATGTAGCTGATGGTAGAGGATGATGAAGACATGAAGGTAGCTGCTGGTAGAGGATGATGAAGACATGAATGTAGCTGATGGTAGAGGATGATGAAGACATGAATGTAGCTGATGGTAGAGGATGATGAAGACATGAAGGTAGCTGCTGGTAGATGATGATGAAGACATGAAGGTAGCTGCTGGTAGAGGATGATGAAGACATGAAGGTAGCTGCTGGTAGAGGATGATGAAGACATGAAGGTAGCTGCTGGTAGATGATGATGAATACATGAAGGTAGCTGCTGGTAGAGGATGATGAAGACATGAAGGTAGCTGCTGGTAGATGATGATGAAGACATGAAGGTAGCTGCTGGTAGAGGATGAAGAAGACATGAAGGTAGCTGCTGGTAGAGGATGATGAAGACATGAAGGTAGCTGCTGGTAGATGATGATGAAGACATGAAGGTAGCTGCTGGTAGAGGATGATGAAGACATGAAGGTAGCTGCTGGTAGAGGATGATGAAGACATGAAGGTAGCTGCTGGTAGAGGATGAAGAAGACATGAAGGTAGCTGCTGGTAGAGGATGATGAAGACATGAAGGTAGCTGCTGGTAGATGATGATGAAGACATGAAGGTAGCTGCTGGTAGAGGATGATGAAGACATGAAGGTAGCTGCTGGTAGAGGATGATGAAGACATGAAGGTAGCTGCTGGTAGATGATGATGAAGACATGAAGGTAGCTGCTGGTAGAGGATGAAGAAGACATGAAGGTAGCTGCTGGTAGATGATGATGAAGACATGAAGGTAGCTGCTGGTAGAGGATGGAGAAGACATGAAGGTAGCTGCTGGTAGAGGATGATGAAGACATGAAGGTAGCTGCTGGTAGAGGATGAAGAAGACATGAAGGTAGCTGCTGGTAGAGGATGATGAAGACATGAAGGTAGCTGCTGGTAGATGATGATGAAGACATGAAGGTAGCTGCTGGTAGATGATGATGAAGACATGAAGGTAGCTGCTGGTAGAGGATGATGAAGACATGAAGGTAGCTGCTGGTAGATGATGATGAAGACATGAAGGTAGCTGCTGGTAGAGGATGAAGAAGACATGAAGGTAGCTGCTGGTAGAGGATGATGAAGACATGAAGGTAGCTGATGGTAGAGGATGATGAAGACATGAATGTAGCTGATGGTAGAGGATGATGAAGACATGAAGGTAGCTGCTGGTAGAGGATGATGAAGACATGAAGGTAGCTGATGGTAGAGGATGATGAAGACATGAATGTAGCTGATGGTAGAGGATGATGAAGACATGAAGGTAGCTGCTGGTAGAGGATGATGAAGACATGAAGGTAGCTGCTGGTAGATGATGATGAAGACATGAAGGTAGCTGCTGGTAGAGGATGATGAAGACATGAAGGTAGCTGCTGGTAGAGGATGATGAAGACATGAAGGTAGCTGCTGGTAGATGATGATGAAGACATGAAGGTAGCTGCTGGTAGAGGATGAAGAAGACATGAAGGTAGCTGCTGGTAGAGGATGAAGAGGACATGAAGGTAGCTGCTGTTAGAGGACAGACTGAGGAAGCTGATTGGCTATGGAGACCCTGAAGGGAAAGCCCAAAGGAAGAGAAGATGTTTCACCTTTACACTGTCAGTTCGTCTAGTCGTTTCACGTTCCAGCAAATCCTAATTCATGTCTTTCAGCTTTTCACGTTTTTGACACTTTTTCTGCCTGTCCCTTTGGAGGTTTCCTGCTCGGTTCTCCTCCACTGCTTCTGCCTGGGAGATCGAGGAGTGTTTGAAATCCTCCTCTTTACTCTGCTTCTTGCCGTTCATTGCTGGTCAGGGAAATTCCAGTCCAACCCCTTTGGTGTTGAGGAATCCCCTCCTGATGCAGAGACGTCACCTGCTCTGTGCTGCACCTCACCAGATTACTGTGTTAGGAAATCCTCGGCACTCATCTGTGGATCTGGTGGTAAATCAAGATCCTCTAAACACTAAAATGCTGGTTCTACTTGTCGTCCTCCTACATTCAATTCAGAAACAAGTCCTATTCCAGGGTGCAGTTCATTACATGACTTGTATCTTAGGCTGTATTCAGACCGGAGAAGTCTGTTGGTCCAGACCGAGTCAGCTGAATTTGGTCTAGATCAAGTCCTGAACTGCCGTCTATCAGACATTCTGTTACGAACCAAAGCTTGTAAACAAAACCACGTGACCAAAGATCTCTTCCGTCATTGGCCAGGAATTACGAGGGGGAGCGAAAACAACTAGAGAAAGAATAATGGAAGTCCTGATACTTATCTTTGACACTATCGACCACAGTATTTTTCTCCATAGATTAGAGCAGGACATAGGGATCAGAGGATCTGCTCTCCAGTGGTTTAAATCCTATCTGTCCGATAGGTATCAGTTCGTTAATGTAAATGGACATTCCTCTCAGTGCACTCGAGTCAACTATGGAGTCCCACAGGACTCAGTCTTAGGACCCATCCTGTTTACGCTTTATATGCTACCCCTAGGAAACATAATCAGGAAACACAGCATTAATTTTCATTGTTATGCCGATGATACGCAGTTGTATTTATCCATGAAGCCTGACCAGAATGACCAGATAGAGAAACTGAACGCCTGCATCAGTGACATCAAGACCTGGATGACAATTAATTACCTCCTCTTGAACCCAGAAAAAACTGAGGTCATTATACTAGGTCCTAAAAACCTCAGAGATACTCTGTCTGCTCAGATAGTCTCCCTGGATGGCATAAGTATAGCCCCCAATTCCACAGTTAGAAACCTTGGGGTTTTATTTGACCAGGATTTATCATTTAAGGCTCACATATCTCAGGCGTGTAGAACTGCCTTTTTTCACCTGTGGAATATTGCTAAGATCAGAAATCTACTTTCTAAGAGTGATGCTGAAAAACTCATCCATGCATTTGTTACGTGGAGGCTGGATTACTGTAACTCCTTGTTAGCAGCGTGTCCTAAGAGTTCCTTAAGAAGTCTCCAGCTTGTTCAGAACGCAGCAGCTAGATTGTTAGCAGGAACTAGCAGAAGAGATCACATCACTCCTGTGTTGGTTTCACTTCACTGGATCCCAGTTGATTCTAGAATCAAGTTCAAGATCCTCCTGTTAACCTATAAGGCCTTACATGGAATGGCCCCGTCCTACATTAAGGACCTCATAGTCCCTTACCATCCAATCAGAACACTTCACTCACTAAATGCAGGACTGCTTGTGGTTCCTAGAATTAGTAAAAGTACGGTTGGAGGTAGAGCGTTTAGCCACCAAGCCCCTGTCTTATGGAATAAACTCCCAGCTCATGGAAGAGAGGCCGACTCAGTTTCTACATTCAAAGTTAGACTGAAAACATTCCCCTGTGGACAGGATTATTGTCAGACTAGTTAGTATTCAGAGAATATTTAACTTAATGTTAATGTGTTTAAATTAAAATTAATAACAATAACTATTTGTTTTAAAGGCTGCTAGAAGTTGAAGCTGGGGTAACTATGGTGCACTGGGGTTCTGTCCTCTTTTCTCACCTACTTCTACCCTTCCTCTCCTCTATTCTTGATCATAATTTATCATTTAGTTCTCCATGCCTCTGTTTGGTGCAGTGATTCATGTATTGTCCCTCTTTTCCTCTCCCCTCCTGGGGGGTGGGAGTGCTTCCAGACTCCAGTTGGTTCATCCGTGCTCCTGTTTCTGACCGTTTACCTCGTCTCTGCTCCTGCTCCTACACCTGGCTGTGTGTGTCTCCGGCTCGGCTCGACTTAGTATTTTCCTATTGAACTCTTTGTATTCGTGATCCTTTTGAGTTCATGTTTTACTTCGAAGCCCATCGAGACGACTGTTGTTTTGATTTTGGGCTATACAAATAAAATTGAATTGAAATTGAATTGAATTGTCTGATTCCAACTGTGTGTTTCACTGACCAATGTTTAATGTCTGTCTCAATGTCAGGTTTAACACTTTTGACTTCGGTCCGGAGGAGGCGAGCTGCACGGCGCTTACTGAGGAGGAACGCTGATGAGCGTTTATGACGTATAGATTGTGGGAAAACAGTAAGAGATGTGAGTCACGTAAAAATGGTTTTGATGATCAACTGACCACATTTCAATGAGTTGCCTTGTCTCATCACTGTGGTTTAAGAGAATTCTGTTAAGAGATGATAAGGTGGAAACTGTGGTTGACCTAAAGCGGACCCAATGTGTCCAGCCTGAGTACACCCTTCCTGTTTGACCACAGTTATACGCATGGCACGTATAGTTTGAAGACTTGCTTAGACTTTGGTCTTATCATATAGGATACCAATAAAATAATTAATAAAAAGCAATAATAAAACAAACAAACAAAGCCATTCATTGCTGCTTGCCATGTAATGACACCTATAGCCTTTTAATTTTCCTATTTTGAACCAAATCTCCACTCTTTCTTTAACAAAGACAAGCGGCTCTAAGGACATCACGGGGAAATAAAGAGGACTAAGCGGAAGAAAAGCACCAGTGAGAGACTAGATGGAGACATCTTTAAATTGTTAGTCTAGGATGCTCAACCTCCTCTTCCTCCCTGTGGTCACATCAAAGATCAGGGCTCAGCCCATAAACCCAAAGCAAACAGTCATCTGTGAGGAGGGAGTGGAGGAAGAGCTCTGAGGTCATTCCTGCACTGTCACTCAAAGCCAAGGCGACGCACACACCTGAGTCAACATCAGGGTGGGCGTGAACGGACTCGAGAGGAGCACAGACACAACAGAGGATGAGGCAACCATGAGCTCCACTGTTGTTTCTGCCTCCTCTAGGTGGGACCAGGGTGGGCAGTGTGCTACAACAGAGGGACGGTTGTTGTTTTTGTGAGTCACACAGATCCTCATGTTCACAAATATGGAGTGTTATTCACCATGCTGCCAGGTCCACACTGCAGCTGATGGTTTCCATCTCCAAAGAAGAAAAACAGATTTGTCAGTTTGGAAAACACCAGGAGACCTGCTGAACTGTAATACTCCTAAAGTCTTCTTTCAGCATGACTCAGCTGTTCCCTGTGATTTAGCTTGGATTTCAGCTGCCCCTCCTCTTTCCTGAGTGTTTCCATCTCCCAGCTCCCACGCTGATAAGTTTCATTGTGCCAGCGTCTGTGCTGCCCTGGGACTTCAGTCATTGTCCGGCTTTCACGCACACACGCCGCACTTCTGGGTGGTGTGTGGTCTCTCACAGAAACAAGCAGACAATAGTTTTGAAATGTCAGAGCGGTTGATCGTGTTGATCAAGACGAGGATTTTGGAGACTCCGTGGGACGTCTGCTGTCGCCGTCGTTACCCTCATAATGAGTGACAGCTGCAGCAACAGCTGAACAGGGAGGAGCAGACTGCAGCTCACCTGTGGCTGCACACCTGAAGATGAAGAAGCAGACAAGCTAGAAGAGCACGCCCTTCACATGTGCACGGCAGCTCCTTACACACGGCTCTGAATATGACATGCAAATGTTGGGCTCCGTTAACATCAACTCTATCAGGTTGGTTTAGCCTGACTAGTAAGGCCAAAAGTAGTTAACTAATAATGTTTAAACGTGCACTAGTAAACACTAGTTAAGTGGTGACAATCTAAAAAAACTAGTTACATGCCATTTCCCTACATGTTCACTAGGAAGGCTCCTGTAGAGCTAACTAGTAAACTATGTGTCCAAAGTCTCGTATTGGTTTACTAGTGGCATGCAAAAGGTTAACTAGTTGACTAGTGAGATGTATGTAAGTCTTACTAGTTAACTGGTGAGAGAGAAAAATTACAGTGAGCTATTTATTTTCTTACTAGTTCATTAGTGCATCCTTCTAAAAGTCATTAGTGAACTAGTGAAGAACTTTCTGTCAGCTGGTTAACTAGTGTTACAGTATGCTAATGTGGAGGCGTGATGTAATCCAGAAAAGCCCTCCTATTGGCTCCAGGATTAACACCTTCTGTCTCAGTGTTTCGTCACTGTTTGTAATTACTGCCCGCTGGTCTTTTGTAATTATTCTTGTAGAAAAAAGAGAAAAATATGTGAACGTTGCATCATCATCACAATAACCTGAACAGAATGTCCTCGTGGCCACAGAGTCCTTAGAGGAGGAGGAGGAATCCCTTAAAAAGTCCTGGATCAGCAAAAGGATCTTGAATCACTCCCAAAATCGAATCAATTGTTTCAGTAGTTTCCTGCACCCATTTCTAACATTTTCTAAAAACATTTGTCCATAAGTCCTAGAGACGAATTCCAGACAGACACACTCAGGTTAAAATGAGATATCCTTGGCATAGGTTATGATGAAGCTGTTGTCTGGAGTACATGTGTCTGTTATGGATCATCTAGGGACCACTTTAGGTATTACAGCTGTGCATACCTCAGTAAGGTTCTGGAAATCTCACGGTGCCATTGTTAACAGATGTAACCAAAAAAGAAAAGTGGCTCTTTATGTATCATGTAAACTAATCACGCCTGCAGTTTTATTACAAACCACTGTTCACATGTCATGAGTATTTGCACGTCACAGACTTCATCATACACCTTGTTCCTTTCTGGCATTTTGTCCTTATCTCTGTTGCTTCACTCTCTCAAAATAAAACTTCAATTATAATAAAAGCAAATACAATCTCTGTCTTAATTTCAGTTTATTTGGAGTTTTTAAATTGGTTTTGCTGCTGGCCTCTATAAGCTGAAAACGGCCTGCTCTACTTTTTTTGTGTGACCGTTTTCTCGTCATGACGAGATCATTTATGTCGTTTTCATGACATATTGTGGGCGTACTCAACCCAGGGTAGCAGGGAACTCCAGGAGGACTGGCGGCGTGAGCAGACGCATCGGAGAGCAGCCTCCAGCTCTCGATTAGTCCGCTCAGTCAGCTCAGGCCTTGTTCCTGAGCTGCCAGGATGAGTGCTTCGGTGCTGTCCTGTAGGCCAGCCCTTTCTAGCCATTGGTAGGACTTCTTGATATCAGCCACTTCATGTTATGGTCCGGTGGTACATCCCATGCAGGGGTTTGCCCTCCCATGAGGATCTGTCCTCCAGCACTGTATCCTCTGCTCTCCATTGTCTGAGACATGTTGTATGAGACATGATGTATTCATGCATCTTGGATGTTTCATCCTGGATAGTGGCTTCTACGCTCACTAGTCCTCGGCTTCCTTCCCTGCAGCTAGCATACAGTCTATATTAGATCTTTTTGCAAAGTAAATGCTGAATATTTAACTACAATGTCTTCTTTTTCATCTCAGTAAAATAATATTGTCACAGTATAACACATTTATTGTTTGTGTTCCTTTTTAACTGAATAATAATCTGTCTTTACTTTTGTTCCATTCAGGTGGACTCAGATGCTACGAAGCGACTTGCTGATGAGGAACTTTCTATCCTTTCCTGTTATGGAGACTGCAGTTTTTGGGTTGGATGAACCCCCAAAATCATACATTTAAACAAGTGAGAAGACCTACGGCAGGCGGGATAAGAGAAATGACAGTACACAAAAACGACGTGGTTTGCGCCTTGTTGGAAAAGAAAAAAAAGCTTTTTTCCCAAATGGAAAATCAAGAAAAGGCTGTGTTGAGGGTTTGACTTCATGTTGTGTCTCACGGGTTGGGAAGACCAACTATCAGATGACATTACAGATGGAACTTTGTATGAAGAGAAAAACCACAAGCAGCTGAGAATTGATCTTTGTTCAACGAAAAAAGACGGTTGTGAATTGGATCCCAGTGATCTCCCAGAGGAACTTCGCTCAAATGAGACTTTAGGTCATCCTGAAAGAGCTGCGAGTGAAAAGGGGTTCAATCCCAGCGGTGTCCACCTTCACACCAATGAACACACCTTCTTCTAGTACATCGACATTTGCACAATCCGAAAATACAACTTCTTCCACATTTCTGGATGTATGTCAGCCAGTGAGATGAATTATAGAAGGTGAGAGAAAAGTTAAGCTTTTTGGAGAAAATCTAAATGTGACTTCAGAAGATCTGACCGTCACTTTGATTTACACCCCTTTGGAAGACGATGTGGTCCAGGACGGTGCTGTTTGAACCACTTTGCATATGGATCCAACTGTTCACAGACCAAACATGAACAACAGACACAGATGGAATCAAACATGTCATTGCTTTAGGAAACCTGAGCCAGGATTCAACCAACACTACTGAGATTCTTTGTGAATGCAGAAAGCATAGTGGAAAGGCAAGTGATCGTGATCTGCCAATCAAACTGCTGAATGGACGTGACTGAAGCTTTTGCTGACAGAAACATACTGGAAGCAAACGTTTCTTTCAGGCGTGCGCTTCATGAGGGAGAAATTGAAGCTGGTGTTGGGGATGGGCTTCCCAAAGACATTTTGTTTTAGAATGACTTTCATTTGACCAAAACATGTGGAACTACCCATGAGATTCCTACGTCACACTTTCTGAGAAAAAGCGAGGGCTTCAGTTGCTCGTGTTTTGGCTTTTGGTTGGCATAATTTCACATATTCATGTGTCCAGCATGTGTCCCTCTCTCCGTGAAGCTTTTGGTTTGAGCTAACTCCATGACAGTCTGACTGAAGCATATATCAACTGTGTCAGCCCTACTGGGAGGACGTTTTGAAGGAAGCAATCAACAACTTTAAGGAAGAAGACCAGGATGAACTCCTTAGCGTCCTAAAGTTACAACTGCTGTGTTCTTCCAACAGACAAGACTGTCAAAAATGTGCAGACATTTCAAACAAAGAAATGGTTCAAGAACCAGGATAAAGTGCTGGCAGCCAGTTCTTCAATCCGTTGGTGAATCAATTGGCTGTGAAGGACTGAACAAGATCTTAGAGTCAAAGACCAACAGCAAGAAGCATCACCAAATCCATCAGGTTCCTGAGCATCATGATATTGATACACACACACAAGACCTGCAAACATTAAATAATTACAACTGCAGCTACACATAATAAAATATAAAATAATATGTAATCAACTATAAATGATGTTCTCGTGGGCCACATAAAGTGACACGGCGGGCCACATTTAGCCCCCGGGCCTTGAGTTTGACATGTGCTGTAGAGTAACGTCTGTCCACTTGTGTTCCAAGTTTCTGTTGTTCCGGTTACCAATGTGTGTTTTTTTATATAATAATATAGAATATTTGGTAATTCTGTAACTGGATCTTCTTTTTTAGGTGTGCATTATCAGTTTTGAACCCACACCCTGCAGCCAATAAAAATAGAGTATTAGCCGAGACCATGGTATCCATCCATCCATTTTCTTAACCCGTTTGATCCCTTTTTGGGATCATGCAGCTGCCAGAGCCTAACCCAGCTACTGTTGGGTGATGGTGGGGTACACCCTGGATGGGTCGCCAGCCTGTTGCAGGGCCACACAGAGACGCATCCATACACACTCACACCTGGGGATAACCTATGAAGCATGATTTTGGACTGTAGGAGGAAGCTGGAGAAAACCTACGCATGCATGGGAAGAACATGCAAACTCCACACAGAAAGGTCTTGGCTGGGATTTTTCACAGCCTTCCTGCTGTGAGGTGAGAGAGAGCGCTAACCACTACAGCATCCTGCAGCCCATCCCAAAAACCTAAAAATTACAATCATGTGATGTGAAAACATTTTTGTAACCCTTGTTCTATCCTAGGCACTTACCGTTGGGTCATCTAGACCCACTAGACAGTGCTCTGAACCTTTTTTCTTCAATGATTTGTGATCTTCACTGGTGTCCATGGATTCCAGGAAATCTTTCCACCTTTATCCACCTTTGTCATGGTAGGGAGAACACCTCAATGGAAGGGGGGGTCATCTAAGATAGCACAAGGGTTACTCACTTTTTATGGCATTTGGATGAGATCACAAACTCACAATACTTTGTTTCTGTTCAAAGTCAGATTGATGACACACACAGATACACAAAGGAGTGTGTTATCAGAACATTCAAATGCACATCATCATCATCATCATCATCATCATCAAGGCCCCCCAAGTGTGGGCTGAACTTTTGGCACAGAAACGTCTCTGACATCAGATTAGCTGGAGCCTCCTGCTGCTGTCCCATTATTCTGACACCCTCATTTTTCTGTTGCCCACCCAACAGCAACAACTAGATCAATTGTTGGGAGAGTTGACTGAAGGCGAAGAGGGGAGTGGGGGGGTGAGTCAGTGTCTTGGAATCCATGATGTACTGGACTGGGCTTTGTGTTGGGATGGGGAAACCCAGGCCCACCATCCGGTCCCTGCTGCCGTCTGACAGGGATCAGGTCATGCCGGCGGACCCCAGGTCTGCATGCAGACTGGTGAGACTCAGATGAAAAGAACCTTACAGTCCAGCTTCTCAGCTGAAGACGGTCATACATTCAAGCCTTGACACGGACCGCTCTCTCTCTCTCTCTCTCTCTCTCTCTCTCTCTCTCTGTGCACAGTCAGCACTTCCCTGAATTTGGAAGCAAAACAAAGCAAGTATTTTCAACAGAAATGGAAAACTGTTGAACCAGTTGAAAAAGTGCTTGGTGTCAGATTGGAGAACCAAAGAAACAAATGTGGTGGAACTTACAAACAGGATGGTGTAACTCAGAGGTGGGCACTGAGGGCCGCATTCCTGCATGTTTTCCAGCATACCCTGCTCTGGCATGTTCTAATTGGCTGGACACACCTGAACTAGGTAATCAGCCATGAGTAGGGAAAGGCTATCTTAAAATCATGCAGACACACCGGCCCTCGAGGCCTGGAATTGCCCACCCCTGGTGTAACTGATCAGTTTGCATGTGTTCCCAGACCCTGCTGACTATTCTCAGAAATGCTAATCTTGCAGATATGTTAACATCTAGCTACCTTTTCAAGGATGGGGTATATTTAGGATGGGCTCTATGTGAAGAGCCATTCGCTTTGTACTGGTATCTTTAATTATTTCTACTGCAGATAGTTGATATTGTGTTAGCTCCGGTTATAACAGATGGTCTGAAACACAATCGTGGAGCATCATAAGGTTTTTAAACATCTGTTTCCGTCCAGAAACCTCTAGCCTAAACATCATTTATCCACGACGTATCAGGAATATTCTACACCTGTGGTCAATGTGATATGAGGCAAAGCACAACTTTTTTTTAAAAACCCAACTGAAAAGTTTCGAAAATGTCACCAAGACATTAGCTAAAAAGCACCAGAGATTCATGGCCTTGCATTGGGAAGCTTTTAGTCACTTAGGACTGGTCAAGAACATTTGTCTCAGCTTAAAGATATGAAAGAGGGTCCTGAAGTTGCTGCCAAATTAAACACAGCAATGCCCACTAGTGTTCTGTCAGTGAAGTGGGAAAAACACCACTTCACAAATCTAAACACTTCATTCATTTATGTAAATTGAAAAACACATGCCCCTTTGTTTTGTATCTTTTTGATTTATTTCTCTGATTATTTTAAGTGTCTTAAATGCATTTCAAACAAAAACAAGAAAACTACAGTAATGTATCTAAATTGATCAAAACTATTGTTTAAATTGTTGCCTTGCCATCTTGCCTTGTCCCTTTATGTATTTTTATTTTGGTGTATTTTTTTGTATGCACATTTCAAAGGTTTGCTCACCTTAACTTGGTTTGTATATAAAATAAATAAATCTGACCTAATAGTATGTATTGAGGTAGCTAATGAGATGCCAGTATTTTATAAATCCACGTAATTTTTTTTTAAAGATAACCAAGTTATTTCTGTCATTAATAATAATACTAAGAATATTGATGATAATGATGATAACAATTTATGTTATGTATATAATAAAAATAATATTAATAATAATGATGATAATATTGATTATACTACTACTACTAATAACAATAAATAATAATAATAATGAAAATAATAATAATATTAATTATGATAATAATATTAATAATAATAACGATGATAATACTGATTATAATACTACTACTAATACTAATAATGCTAATATTACTAGTTTAGTAAGCGTTGAATGCCTTTCCAGCTCAGTCGTTCTCTGAACAGTTCAGTGATGCACCACAGCGGATCTGGTTTGATTGCTTTTCCTGGCGGAGCGGCGCCATCGATGAATCTGTGTTCGACCGCTCATGTCTGTGTCTTGTTTTCATGAAGAGGCTTTGCGTTCGGGACAGAGAATTCGTACTCGAGGTTCGGCTCGGAAACCGGCTTCGGACGCGTTGGGTCCGCGGCGCGTGCCGTGAGATGTGACTTAACGTGTCCCAGTCCCGCGTGTCTGGCAGCTGCGTTCTGGTTGGCACGCGCTGCCATTTTGTGTTCGGAAACAAACATGACGGAGGGAACCATCATCATCGCGGGTTCTGCTGGATTCCGCCTCTGACAGGTGAGGGGGTTCTGCCGGGGCGTGCGGGCATCACGTACACAGCATCTCGGAACCACCCTGATCCACATCAGCTTAACGGCTAGACGCTGATTGGCAGCAGAGACGAGGCTCGGTCCGGTCGCGGCCCGCCCGAGCGGCCTCCTCTCTCTTTAGGTAGGTCATAGCTGGATGACGTCATCAGGTCGGTGCAGTGGTCCTCGTTAGCAGGTGTGGTCACAAAATGCTGAGACAGCAGGAAGTCAGTTTCTGGTGCTTTGTGATGATTTGTGGGTCTGACAGTCAGTCATCCTGATGGTGCAGTGAATCACCTGGAAGGATTCCCATCAATGTTCATTCAACGTCAGAAGTATTTGATCCCTCTGGCTCTGTGGCAGGTCAGAGGTCAGAGGTTTCTTGTAGTTGATGAACGCCTTTCTGCTCATATCGGCAGGAATTCTGGTCCACTCTTCTATGCAGAAAATTTCTGAATCTTTAAATGTCTTAGATCACACCACAGTGTAGCAAAGAGACAAGGAAAGAAACCCCAAAGTGGTATTTTGATCCATTCATACATCTCTGAGGATTCCTCTAAAACCTGCTCTCTGAGCACCAGCCCCTCCCAATCCACAAAAACAAGTGGGTCCTCACATTGTGACATCACAAAGTGAGGACCAGCCCCTTCCAGGAAAGTCTGCAGGACCAGCTCCGCCCACAGGCTAACAGGCACGCCCACTTTCTCTGTGGAGCTAGCGGTGTTTAGCATAAACGTTTCCCCTTTAAACGCACAATCTGCACATCCATCTTTGTAAAAGTTCAGATGTTAGTTTTCATGGATGAACCGCAGACACGCCTCCGAGGCCGTTTCTAGGATGACATCATGAAATGGGCGGCACCCACAAGGAGAGAAAGGCAGAGCCTCAGAGGTCTAGTCGTCTTATTTCAAGGTGTAAAAGAGCTCAGAAAAACAACTACTATCTAATAAAAAATGTTCAATAGCGTGCCCAGACATGGATGTTGTTTACTATAAAAGGCTTAAGAATAACATGATTTAAGCACTTTAAGGTTTTGCCGTCACTTGGTGACTTTGGGCTTTAGACCTGCCCCCACCATAATGATGCCACCCCACTGCTTGACAGTTGGACAGTGGGGATGGTGTTCTTGGGGTCGATGCCGAAGAGCGCCATGTTGGTCTGGTCCAACCTCAGGGCCTTCTCCCAGTCCCTCTATAAATCATGGAGGTGGTCATTGGGTCTGCACCTTCAGCAGGGGGGGGGGGGGGGGGGGGCTTTGTTAGCTCTTTGTTAGTGTTACCCATGGTTCTTTAGGACGACTTCTCACTGCTCTCATGATCCTGGAAACCCCACCAGGTCAGATCTGCAGACCTGCAGGTGGACTGATGGTCACGTTCTTGTACTTTGGCCCAATTGGTCCAACAGTTGTCATGGTAACCTCCAGGTTTTGTAGCCCATTCTGGTCTGTGCAGCTCTACAATCTTCTCCTTTCAATCCACTGAAAGCTCTTCAGGCTTTCCATGTTGGAGAGTTTGGAGGTTGACTGATGGACTGATTCTGTGGACAGGTGTCTTTTCTACAGGTGATTGGTTCAGACAGGTGTCTTCAGTTCAGGTGATTGGTTGATAAGCAGAGTCTAACTGGTCTGTGGGAACCAGAAGTCTGACTGGTTACTAGGGGATCAAATACTTAATTCTCTTAATGCAAATACATTTATGGAAATTCTTTAAAGTGCATTTCTTCATTTTCTCTCACGGTTCACATGAAACCACCACGAGGACGACAGACTGTCATTTTTTTAGGTGGGCAAACCTACAAAATCAGGAAGAGATCAAATACTTTTTCCTTCTGCAGTGAAATTTGGTTTTCAGACGGTTCTAGTATAACCTTTTTATTCGGCTGCAGGCTTTAGTGGTCTGGGTTTAAAATGTCTTATTTCCTTTTGGTTTTTTAATTGTTTATGTTTAGATCAGGGGAAGGTTTTCAATCTAACTTTATATTGTGCATATTGTATTTTAGAACAGCTTATTTACTGATAATTCTGTGTTTCAAGTCTCCAAGTTGGTAAAAATATGATGCCTGTCAATTAGGATGTAAACAAGTACATCAAATGTTTCTGATCACGGATTCTGTCCGGTGCACAAAGACACAAGCTGTGTTTGGCAAACAAAATATCCAGTATATTGTCTTTATTAAAGATGTATTCATTCAAAAACATCACCTGTTCACAGTTTGGAAGTTGATTTTTTTTGTTTTTGTGTAGCTTTGAGTTTAGAGGTTTATGTTTCCGTTTCCACAAACCTTTTGAAAGAACGGCAGACATTTGGAAACGGTTAAACAAAAATAAACTCAGCAGATCTCCAGAGCTCTGAATAACGTTAGTCTTGCAGATTTGAAGACGCCAAACATTTCGTTTGTCTCCATCACTGTCTGCTGTTTATGCCTCCATCACTGGACTGCAGGTTAAGTCTTCATTAGTCCGGTCACATGTTCAGACTATCGCTCATGCGCTACAAACAGGGAAAAAACATGTAAAAAATACAAACCAGCTCTTTTACCAGCTATTTCAGAATTGACAGAGGCTTATGGATAAGAGGTGAAATATTTCAACTTTAAAAACCAAGTCAAGATGAAAATGTTAAACCTACTGCTGCGATGGAATCAACCTGGATGAATGAGAGGCTTCACAGACAAATCTATTATTATTTTCTGTATCTTGGATCTGATTCTAACCTCATTGTTTCGTGATTTTTCTTATCAATATTTCTGTATCAAGTCTGTTGAAAATATTCTTTTAACAAACTATATTTTCAACACAAAAATCTTGGTGATCATAATCCTTTTGAAATAGTCTACCTGGCTACCTGGCTAGGGTCCTTGGTAGGGGGGGTGCTTGGACATCACTGCAAGCAAGCAGCAGATGTCCTCCTGGCACCCTACCCGCCAATTTTAACTGCACCCCCCTTAGTACACACACCCCTCCCCCTTCAATATATACATTCCAACATAAGCACACACACATGCACACACACACCCTCTCAAACACACATACACGCACACACATTTTGCAAGGAAGGGGGGGACCTGGGTCCATCTGTCCCCTACCCCTTCCCTGGTGGGGGGTGCGGGCCCCTTGGCGATGGCGGCCGTGTCCCTTGGGTGCCGGCTCCCTGGGCCCGGCGGTGCTCTCTCCGCACGGTGGGGGGGGTTCATATTACACCTGAGCCGGGGGTGTTCGTGTCCCTGGGGGGTGGGTCCTGGTCCTTACCCCTGGGCGCTGGGCCCAGCCAAACTTCCAACATGGCCGAGCCTGGTCGGGCCATATTTATAACACCCCTTGTGGGCCACCCTTTTTTCCCCGGGGTTCCCCTTCCTGGGCGGGGGCGGCAGGCCCCTGCCTTGCTCCTCCCTGGACCAACCGTGGGCCGGGTGGGTGGCTGCCTGGAGTGCGGAGCGGGTCTCCCTTGGGGGGTCCTGGCTTGTACCTGGGGTTGGGGCGGG
Organism: Oryzias latipes; assembly: GCF_053564925.1. Classification (NCBI taxonomy): domain Eukaryota; kingdom Metazoa; phylum Chordata; class Actinopteri; order Beloniformes; family Adrianichthyidae; genus Oryzias; species Oryzias latipes. The sequence goes on from NC_136257.1 coordinate 1,583,181, forward strand.
GGGATGCCCGGAACTCCTGGGTGGTGGTGGGGTGCTCGTCTGGGGCTGTGGGCGTCCTTCTCCGGTGGGGCCCTGCGTTGGGCTCTTCCGGCGCGGCGGGGGGGCTGCTTTCCTGGCTGGGCTGGGGCGGGACTCTCTTTCCCTCCGCGCCTCCCTGCTCTCTGGCTCTGGGGGCCTCGCGGCGGTCCTGCTGGCCCTGGCCTGGGTGGCGGTCTTGGTCGCCCGGGGGGCGGTTGTTCCCTGCCTGTTCCAGTGTGGCGTTGGGGGAATTCCGGCTGCCGCTGCTGCTGCTGCTGCGGGGGTCTGGGTGTGGGGGTGGCTGGGCGCTCCTCCTCCTTCTTTTCACATTCCACCATCCATTTTAGAAGAACATAAACACTCACCTGAGCACAGGTGTTAGCTCACCTTTGCACTTCAGGGCTCCAGACTAACTTTTTTCACCAGGAGCACAGTGGCCCCTAACGGAAAATTTTAGGGGCACAACCAGAAAATTTAGGGGCGCATCCCGTAAATCAACATGCTAACCAAATCCATTAATTTCCACTGTATTACTAATAAATACTTTAATAATAGATGCAGAAATTACAATGTGCTGTTTCAAATTCAGTGTCACATTTTATTCTGCACTTTTGAAGATGCAACAACAGGTAAACTGACAGCACCATCTTTGTGACACCAAATAGGTGCAGCCAAGATGCACAATAACCGTGTTTGAGATCACCCAGGTGAACTCAACGCTGCACAGATCACCTGGTGTGTGACATATATTTTTGTTTTTGCTCCAACATCAACTGTCAATCATCACAAAAGTATCGCGAGAAAGGGGTGGGAGCAAGGGGCAAACCTACCCGGACACAGCTGGAAACTGAACTGACTGAAAGCTGCCCTACAGACTACAAAACAATGCATTATGGGACATGTGTCCTGATGGTTTTTGTAGTGGAGTGATTAATTAAAATAATTTAAAATACCAATTCATTAAAAAAGGCTACATACATCACAAAACATTAAAATAATCATAAAATATATAATAACACAGATCGTACTAAGGGGGAGAAGAATATTAAAACTAAATTGAATGTTAAGGACAACTCCAATTTCCTGTTCTCCTTGAGTCTCGCTGCAGATTTGCCTTCATCTCACAGCCCCCCTTTCTGGTCTCGCCAACGATCCAGGCGAGATCGTTGCATTTTCCCCACGTACTTTCAGTGAGTCTAAAACCAATGTTGTTTTTGCTCGAGCGTGTTTAAAGTTCAAGCCCCGTTAGCTGTCACGCATGTAGGTGTGGGACATTTATTCTCCTCAGCTGACCATCTCCCGCGGAACCGTCTGATGCGCCGCCGTAACCGTCACCAAAACCTAAACCTTCCACCGGGTCTGTGCGGCCCAGAGAAAAGTTCAGCACGGACTGCATGTATGTAGAAAATTACGAGCGAATAGATACGTTCTAAAAAGGAAAGTAAGGAAGTCCTTCATGTGGTCTGGGGAGGGGGCTGTCAGGTTTCCTGCTTTCAAGCCCGGTCAATGTCACGCCCCCAAGAGTCATATACCCCACTGTGATTGGTTGGTCAGCTCGGTGCACGACGATGAAAAAGTGTCTTTCATACAAACTGGCGGGCTGCAGTAACATTAAACTTTCATATTAAGGCGGGGACCGCAAAATATCATCTTGGGGGCCGCAAATAGCCCGCGGGCCGCGAGTTTGAGACCCCTGCTGTACACTCTGGCCCTGGTACACTAGCCGCAGGTCGGAAGAACGAATCAATAGTTCGCTTGCTCATAGTTCAGACGCGCATATCAGGTTGTGATATTTGTCTCCGTTTCCCTCCCACAGATGTTTACGCGCGCTCGATTATCTCTAGGCCCCTCCCCCTACACGCATTTTAGCCACTCACAGTGGCTTTCCCTATTCTTCTCACACGCATTGGCCGCCTCACAGACGGGCATCACGCGAGTGTGTGCTCGCGTTTCATGAGTATGTACGCGAGTGTGTGTGTCTGCCTGCGTGCGTGTGGGCTCGCGTCTCATTGATTATTTCATTGATCATTGACGTGCCCCTTCCACGTTTGATGTATAAAAAATACGTAGGGTGGGGGAGGCAAATTTACTGGTCGCACATGTGCGACTGGATGTAAAATTCAGTCGCACACTCTCAAATTTTGGTCGCAAAATGCGACCAATTGCTCGCAGTCTGGAGCCCTGCACTTATAGTTTGCATGATTGAATGAATGAAATATTTCACACTAGTTGGTTTAAAGGCATAAGTATGCGTGTGAACACTATCTGTTTTGTGTACATGTTGACATGTGAACATTTCTTGCAGCTAGCAGGTGTGTTGATGACATTTCAGTGTGTGTGGACAGGCCCCGCCCTTTTTGTACTACATTTGAACTGTACCGTAACGCTAAACAACCAGTAAACCTGTCTGCTCTATGCTGCTTCATGGTCTTACCCCCCTCTCACTATCACCCCCCCCCCCCCCCCCCTCTGACATCCCTCTCTCTTCTTCCCCTCTTTCCTTTTCCGTCCGGTCCAACACCAAAGATTTTCAGACATGATTGAATTTAATAAAGTTTGGCCTCAATTACAAAAGGGGTTTATTCAGACATACCTTTGGTTTGTCAGAAGATTAATAACCCCTCTTGTTAAAATAAAATCTGTCCAACACAAGAGGCCCTCAGCTCTCATCTGTCTGCCTACCTGTTGGACAGGACAAGTTAAAAAAAAAAAAATGAAATAGTCTACCTGTGTTCTACCAACATTTGCTGATGACAGGTTTAGATCTTATTGTTCACCTTTTGGCTCATCCCTGCAGGGGTCGTCCCAGCCAATCAGCTTTCACTGATTCACACAGGCGGTTCTAGATCTGAACGCACCTCAATGTCTGGAGTTCTTCAAAAACAGTTGCAGATAAACTCTGAGAGCATTTAAAGAAAACTAATCGTTGGGGAAGTTTCAGTCTGGATGAACCACAGCCCTGAAACTGCTCCGTGAAGCGAACCATCATCCTCTCATGGCTGCAGACTCGTTTCTGTTCTTGTAGATCTTGTGCTGCAGTCGACACAACTGATCAGAACATTTCTTTCAGAGGCTGAAGCATAGAATTGGTGCTACAGGAACTGCTTCAACACCTTAACATCAGTTAAAGTGTTGCATAACAGCCAGAGTTTACAAATATGCAACAGACAAAAGTGTCCAATAGAGGAAGAGTCATTGAGGAAGCAACACTGAACTTTAGTTCCATCCTGGTCTACAGTAGAACACTTCCATTGTGTTTGTCAATAGTAAACTATATGTCAGTCTGAAACATTGTTGACATGATTGATTATGACGTGGAATCGTCACATGGAATGGTTGGTCTAGTCATTTAGCTGGTTTTCGTCAGGCTGCTGCTGCTTTTAGGCTTTAGTTGATTGTCTTGCCGTTTATCACAGTTGTGCGGAGTGGCTGGAAATCTGGGTAATAACTTTGGCATTAAAGTGTTCTAGCCCACAAGGGCCTTCATGTACATCTGTCCTCCATAAGGATGTGGTACCGAAACCGGTACAGTTTTGTACCGGTGCCATGGCCGATAAATTTCAGGCCTCGACGTGATTGCTAACGGTGTAGGGACGTAGCAACAGCGCGGACACGGCGTGCACTGTTTTGTCCGGATGTGGCTTAAAAAGATGGACCCTCCCTCCTCTCTCCAAAGTAGGTGCAGACAGTCACAGCGCGTGGTCTCAGATGTAACAACAACATGGCTTGTAAGGGCGGTAACACCAGTTACCAGTCCAAGCACGGCACTCAACCAGATGCACCATATTCTAGTGGAGAGGTGTGCAGCGCTTGGCCGTCCAGGTGGGACGTCTAGCACCGCTTCTGTTTCCACCGGTGTGAATGCTAGAGGGCCACACAGGGAGCACCTGACTAAAGAGATGTTCATCAAAGAGAAGAGCAGGACATTAGAATAAAAGGGAATTTGTCTTTTGCCTCCTTTTTCATGCAGAAAAGTACAGATCAGAATACCAGATGGATAAGCAGTATCAATGAGAGGAGTAGTATCGATAAAATCTTACCGATCCCCTTCCTAGTCCTCAACCATCGAGGAAAGTCAATTGCTGGCGTTGTGCAGGAAAGTGATTAGGTTTGGTATGTCTGAACTTTAAGGCCAAGTCTGTCACCTGTTTTCTCTTTTAAACATTAAGCTCTGTCCTGACGTTTTTACTTTAAAAGTGTCCAGTTATTCATTTTTCTTGAAACCCTGAAGCTGTACCTGTTACAGTGGTAAGATCTCTCCATCAGGTTTGGGGTTTGGACCCGGAGTGTGGACCACAACCCCTTTACCCAACATGTTCAGCTAAAAATGATGCCCACCTACTTCCCCCAAAACGTCACCCAGTTGAAGGATTCTCAGGAAAAGCTGTAGACCGTTTGAACTGCTCAGGGTCTCAGACTTTTTTAAATTCATCTATTTTCAGGGTCTTGTTATCTTCTACTCAAATTTAAAGACCCTCTCCAATTACAAACTGTTTTTTGTTGGTGTTTTTGACATGTACTTGTGGCATTTTTCTCATTATAGACATTCATAAAGACAATTTCATTTCTGAGTATTCCTTTATGCAAATTGTGGTGAATCAGGGGCAGATGAAAAAATGCAGTTTGAAAAGAAACTGTATCCGTTTCCTAGAAAATCCTCTGGGAAGGCCGCCGGCTCCCGGCTCCGCTCCATTCTGATGGATCCACTGACGGACAAATAGATCCATGAATGTCTTAATTCTGCTCAGTCTAGTGTATCTGTGAGGTCATAATTGAAGCTATTGCAGGACTATCTGACATCATCACAATTGATAAAGCAGCTCAGCTCAGACTATTACAAAAGAGGAAAGCAGTCTTAGCTGCACCAAAGTTTTGGACCGAAGTTTAGAAGGACACGTCCAGCAGACCCAGACTCGGTGAGGACCAGCGTCTGCTGGGGCTGCATGGAGGACGGAGACACAAAAAGCTTCTCCAGCCTTTTCCTGCTGGGAACACCGACGGTTTGGTGAGAAGGTTGCACGTTGGTGTGTCTTTTGCTTGTCGTCTGAAGAACGGTTCTGGCTGGAGTCCTGAATGCTTGGATCACCTGCTTTCAGACCAGAGAGCTGCTGTTTGATCTGGCATGGAGCTGGGAGGTTTTCAGACCGCCTTCTGTTTATCTCTATTTCCAGCCACCCACACTCAGATGTGAGCCTTCATCCTCCGCCACACAAACAGGAGTTTAGCCGACACAGTTTGGGCTGCTTTCTGTCGGTGCCCTGAGAGCTGAACCCTCTCAGATCTTTTTGTTGTGCTTGTTAGGTTTTCCCGCAATCAGGAGGAAGAAAGAGACGAGAGGACAACTCAGCTGCTCTTAATTGAGCTCTTGTTGATGTTGGGACGTCTCCAAACGTGAACACATCATGCTTTAGGCCTGCAACAGCGGTTCTTACTTCACACACTGCATCAAAACACAACACATTCTGGATAAACGGACCAATCTGTCATCTTCTCAGAAGTGGGTCACCTTGCTTTGCTGTTTGTTGGTCGGTTGGCGCCGCAGTCACGTTCGTGTTCGTCCACCCTTCATTCAGGACGACGTTTAAAGGATGGAGGCATGGATCGTCTTATCAACGGGGCGGCGCCGGCAGGTGGGCGGACGTCAGTTGGTTGCTTGGGATTGAACTTCAAAGTCTTCAGTCTTCAAGAAACTCATCCTCCTTTTCCTTTGTAAATATTTGGACTTTCTTTGTTCTCATTTGTGGGTTTCCCCGACCTGCAGTACAAACACAGCCGGACTTTGGTTCTGGATGTGGGCTCAGCTGAGGAAAGATTGTGGAAGACGGCCAAGTGTCAGAGCACGCCAGGTCACCATCACAACATGTGACCACGCTTTTATTCATCCTTACAACTTTAACCTCGTCTTCATTTGACAACTTCATTAATTCATCTTTCCAACCACTTTTAGGAGCCCAAAGTGACACGAGAAAACTTGATTTGGAAGACCCACAAGCTTTGTTCTGTTGTTTTTAACATGTTCTAATAGCATTTTGGTCATGGAGGACATGTCTAAAGAAAATTAAGATGAAAATCACATTTCTGAGGATTTCTCTATGAATCAGGAGCAGAAAAAAGGCAGTTTGAAAGAAATAGCATTTTTCCTTAGAAAGTAAAAAAAAGAAAGTTCCACAGTCTCTATGCCCCGCCCCTTTCTGATCATCCACCGTCAAACAGATCCATGAACGTCTTTGTTTTCCTGCTCTGAGCTGGAATCTGGATCAGAACTGGACGGATGGATGGACCTGATGCTGCTGCTGTTTCTGTTGCTCCGCTAACGTTAGCTTAAGGTTGGGAGGGGCTCCAGTAGGATAGACTGTAAACAAATGGGAGACAGGAAGTGGGGGCGGGGTTGCTCTGTGACAACAGTCCCGCCCACAATCTGATGAGCTCCTGACGCTCTGCAGAAACTATGTCCTAGAAAATGACACAGGTTTTTGATTTGAGCTAAAAGAGCTAAAAACAGATGACGGCGTTTCCAGTGGGCTAAAACATTTAGACCTGGGGAGTCAAACTGGATCGCTCAGGGGGCCAAAATTCAAAACATGCTGAAGGTCGCGGGCCGAACAGGATAAACTTTTATTGAACACACTACAACTAAACTTCAAAAACGTGACTGTTTTTTCACATAAATATCCGTCTGCATGCAGCTCCAACTTTGTGCACGTTTCTGTGAGAGAAGCTCTTCTCAGTGATGAAGACGAACAAACCAGCTGGGTGTCGTCTCACTGATGATCACCTGATCATCCGGAGAATCTCCACGGCATAGAAACACCTGAATGGAATTTTCTGAAATTTCTCAAAAAGAAAACTTTTGACAGAAGAAAAACTGCAGTTTTCTTGATTTAGTTGGTCAGTTTTCCTCTTCAAATAGTTATTGCTTTCTGAAATAAGGTTCAGCTTTACCTGTGTGTCTGTTTTAAATGGAAACCGCCATTCGCTGCTTTGAGCTCAGCAAAGCTGGCAGTTAGCCAAGAAAACTGCCCTCAGATGGGCTTTGGGTGGGGCCCCATCCGTCCGTCCATCCATCCATCCATCCATCCATCCATCCATCCATCCGTCCATCCGTCCGTCCATCCCTGCTTCCAATAACGTGTTTAACATGTGACTTGCTCTGCTTCCAGGTGACTTTCCAACCACATGCACGTGTGCTGCCATGGATGCCTGCGCTCGCGTCCGAGGAGTAACGCTGAGGTCCAGGGCTGCAGCCAGGAAAGAGGTGTGTCTCTACAGCTGTAGCTTCTGCCAAAATGCTGCAGTGTTATCTTGGTGAAGGTTCTCATTCATTACTGCTGATGTTTACTACATGAAGGTTATTTCAAACTAAAAACTTTATGCCACAGCAGAAAGGAAATCCTTTTGAAGTTCTTCAGATTGAAAAAATCTTTGTTAAATGACAACTTGAATCATGTAGCATCAGCTCTGGCTGGAGCTTTGCAGAAGTTTTCTAAAAGTAGTCGTCTTTTTTGTACTACACCTACATCTGAAGATTATCTGGCAAAGTATTTTGGCTTCTGCGTTCATGTATGATAAAACTGTCCTTGAATATTTCCGAACAGCTCAGTTTGTTCTCTGAACCATTTCTCTATGAATGGACTCGCCGTGGTTTGTCTAGACTAAACCTGTCCCCACATGTTTGTAGAGTGCCTGTGAGGGGAGGGTGCAGTCTGCAAAGAGCCTCTTCAGGAGCAAGAAGGAGCTCTGCACCGTGGGACTGGAGCCCACAACCTGGGCCCCCCCTGCAGCAGTGACAGAGGTTTGTGACCCCAAAGGTCTGCATGTCATTCAGAGGGGCTCAGCTTCTCTGACGTCAGCTTTGCTCTTTCAGATTCATTTTGTGGCCCTGCCTGGACCGTGTGAGGGAGAGGAGGTCACCCAGAAGGTACCGTCCTGTAAACGGCTCGCCGCTCTGTCCTCTGTTTCTGGGTGAGGGGATGTCTTTGCTGCAGAATGATTGTTGGCCCATGCATTCTCCTGCAGGCTCTGTCATCCCTGCCGGCGTGGCTGAGTGAGCTTCTCAGGTCTCTTCACGTTCACAGCCTAAAAAGTGAGGAGGTTCTGCTACTTAAAGACCCCCGCAGGCCGGTAGAGCGTCGGGACGGCGAGCTGCAGGTCAGCAAAAACCAAACACCTCGCATTGACTCCTCTCTGGTTCTCAGCGCCTCCTTTTAATATGGGTGCACAGAAGTACAAGGTACATTTCTGGGAGAGAGGTCGCCATGCAGTAGCAGCTAACGTGCTTGTTTGACGCCATCCTTTGGCCTCGCCTCACCTCCATCAGCACGCCATCTGGTGCTCACTTCATTGGCGCATCAGCCCATCTGCCGTTTGCACCACCAGGCGTCCTGCTGCTGATGTCTGAACCTGTGACCCCGTGCTGGAGGGCTGCAAGGCACCTGCCTAAGGCGGGGCCTCAGGCTTGTGGAGGGAGGTGTCGTCTTACTGCTCCAAAGAGAACGATCTCTGCTCCGCTGAAGGGCCTCCCGTTTTTTTTTTTTTAATTTTTTTTTAACTTGTCCTGTCCAGCAGCTGGGCAAACAGATGAGAGCTGAGGGCCTCTTGTGTTGGACATATTTTACTTTAACAAGAGGGGTTATTAATCTTCAGACAAACCAAAGGTATGTCTGAATAAACCCCTTTTGTAATTGAGGCCAAACTTTATTCATTTCAACCATGATTGAAAATCTTTGGTGTTGGACCGGACGGAAAAGGAAAGAAGGGAAGAAGAGGGGGGGGGGGGGGGTGATAGTGAGAGGGGGGGATAAGACCATGAAGCGGCATAGAGCAGACAGGTTTACTGGTTGTTTATCGTTACGGTACAGGGCCTCACGTTTTTAAAACGTCTCCAAAGTGAAGCGTTAACAGAAAATACATTTCATTGTTGAAGTTAAGCTCACATGACTCTGGGGGGGGCTCACACATCTGCTCAGGTTAAAAGAGGATCTCCTAAAGCAGGGGTCTCAGACTCATTTGACCGTGGGGCCACTGAGGGCTGGGGCTAGCTGAGGCTGGGCTGGAACTTCAGCGTCAGGAGCCGACCCAATCTTCTCAGACTTCTGATCATATTTTATACACTAACACTAGCTGTGTGTCACTTCCTCGGGTACATCGCTTCTTTGGTAGTACATTTGTAAGAAACATGTACTATACTGTTAACTATCCTGTATTATTAACTGTTTTCTGTACAAATGTACTAATAAAATAAAAATCAAACACCTAAATTAAAAATCATTAAGTAAATAAATCAGTAATACATTTCTGTTTGTTTAGTCTTCTAGATCTACTGTTAAACGTCCTTATGAACACAAAAGCTGTGGCGTTTTCTCTTTTGAAGCGGTTGTTATTGCAGGACACGGAGCAAACGGGACATCACTGTCTTCCCTCCGCTTGTCTGTCTTGTCTGTCTTGTTTTGGTTCGTCCTGCCAGTCAGACCTGTAACTTCTATATTAAAGGTGGAATATTTACTCTGGAAAACTAGATCTTCTCTCCTTTCCTCTTCTTCATACAAACCCACGGACAGCAGAAGTGGGAGGTTTATGAACACAACAAATCTGACACACGTCAACAGATATGCAGCGGACGCAAACGTGCCGCAGAAAAACCAAATCAGGGTTCCATGATCTTGTTCCTTTCCCTTAGAGTTTAACCCCAAAATTCAGCACAATATAGTTCTCCGTCCATCAGTCGGTATGCTTCTACAAAAAGCATTTCTGATGCAAATATTTTAATGTTTTCTTAACAGAATGTTAATCCTCATTTAATGTATTTAAAACAGTATTTTCCCGTGTTTCATTTTTTCTTACAGAGTGGCCTGAAGGCTCTGTGTGTTCTTAGGCTGAATCCCAGCACAAACATCCATTCCCAGGTCAGTTTGCTGTCTCTGATGGGCCTGTTGGGGGGCTACATGGGGGGGATCCGCTACATTCTGGAGCTCCAGGCTCTACAAGGCAAAACGCCCGAGTCCAGCCAACCTGAAGGAGATGATACCAATCAATCTGTGTCGTCGATCGAGGACGACTTTTTCACAGCCCTAGAACATCTAGAGGAGGACGAGAATGGAGAGGGTCCCTGTGAGTGGATTCTACTTTTGACTACATCTCAAGTTTGATTTATTTGTGAAACAAACTATTATCCAAGACTCAAAGCATTCAGGGTCATTACCTGTGCAGAGGAATATATTTTGCAATGACAGTGATGAATTCCAATTTGTTTGCACTATATTATTTGGTTTGGGATGGTTGCTAACTGTGATTTCTTTATTTTTCAACCAAGCTGTCTTTGAAAGTCCTCATGTCTCTTTTCTGTCCATTCCCACAGCCTGTGGTCATTTCAAAAAGCGTGATGTGGCATCACAGACAATTCCATGCCACAAGAGAGAGAGAGAACTGTCACATGCTCGTGTTATCACAAGCTCATTCTCCAAGAAAACCTCATCGAAGATCAGGCCTGGGCCGGATAATTCTGTCGTAGTGGAGGCTTTGTCATCGGAGGTTGAACCCCAGTGGCTTCACTGCAGTTCTGGGGCACCTCTACCATCCTATTTTATACAAGGCAGCGAATCTGAGGAGTCCAACTGTTCAAGCCCCAGCCCCATCATATTCCTTGATGATGTAGGCTACCAGAAGAGTCTGTTGGCCAAGCTGGAGATCCCCCAGGTGCCTGGCGGACCTAGAGAGCAGGTAGAAGACTCAGACTCTGAAGTGAGTGAGTTCTTTGACAGTTTTGACCAGTTTGATGACCCAGAGGAGCTGAGCTCTGATAGCTGCACACTCACTCTGCCCCTGGACCCCATCAGTGTCTCAGGCACTCAGAAGGAAACTCCTGAGATCCATTCCGGTGGACCAGTGTCTAAATATGTTTCCAGGGGCTGCTCAACCAAGGTTATGAATCTCCACTGTTTTGACCGACCAACTCTTCCAGCCAATGTGAAGAAACCCACTCCTCTCAAACCCGGCTCCCCCTACACAATTAACTCTGAAGTCCCAGACTCCCCACGGCTGGTGCAGACCCCTTCTGAAGATAATGGAGGTCTTCTCTTCAGTCCTGTAAGTTCCTCTGCCTTCAGTCCTCTGGTAGAGTCAGGTGGACCGCTTGAATACTTCTGGAAGACGGATGGGGATGGACAGAACAACGGAGAGATACATAAACCTCGACATGTGTGCTCTCTGTATAAGGCTTACTCCGATTTTGCAAGCAGTCTGTCTAAAGAAATTCTGGGATCTGTGTGTGGCTACCAGTCTGCTGTTGATATCAGCGACAACAGGAACTTAAGCTGTGTCTGCCACAAGGAGTTCTCAAACCCTTCAGGCTACCTTATGAAGTTGTCAGACATGCAAGAGATGGTAACAGTGGCCAAGCTGCAGAAGAAGTCCCAGTCTCTGAAGGATGGCATCCAGAAGTTTGCTTCTGACCTGGTTGAGATGAGCTTAGGCAGCGCCCTGCGGGACTTTCAAAAGGGGGTGTCCTCTTGTACCACCACCCTGTGCCAGCTAGCTGCTAGACTCACATCTTCAATTTTTCAGATGGCGTTCCGTGAAATAGGAATGAGACGCGAACATGTGTTAAAGCAGAGAGCTCTTGATGGATTAGCTGGATTTCTTGTTGGTGAGGCTATTTCTGGTGCATTGAAGGAGTTCCTCACTGTGAGAAAACAGACTTTCCACAGCATTGTGACGAAATTTGCCAGTGATCTTGCTGAAGAATTGGTCTTTGAAGGTTTGATGGAAGTGTGTCAGTTCTCCCACACCTCTAACCTCCTCACCCCCAAGGATTGGTCTTTTGGCCACAAGCCAGAGGAGAAGAAACAAAAAGGGAAGGTTGTCTCCTCTTATGCTTTTGACTTGTCAGAGTCAGTGGTCCAGGAGGCTTTTATAGAGTTGTCCCAGGCTAATGTAACTTTCACCACCCAAGCTGCCATTAGCGTCTCTTTGGACAATATCTGCTATGTCAGTCCACAGAGCAGCAACACTCACATTTGCAGTTCCCTTGCTAACCAGCAAGTGTTAGGCCCAAACTCCACTGAAGGGTCCTCCACAGAAGGACCTACCTTCACTGTAAAAAATGCTTTGTTCACAGTATCAGGCACAGCTAGCTGTATCCCTGTGCCACAAGCAGGTCAGGCCATCTCCCATTTTCAGAAAAGTGAAGAGACCTGTCAGTCCAAGTTGCCAGAGAGTTCAGAACTCTCCCACCAGGGAACAACTGCATCTACGATCCCTCACAGCTTCAGCCCCGATAGTCGGATCTCTATAACAGGAGGGGACCACCAGAGTTTTCCACTCCAAAACTTCTCTGGCAACATGGTAGATATAATTGTAACCGAGGCTTGTGAGCTTATAACTGCCTCCAAGATGAGTATTGGTGACAACGCAAATGTACCGACAAATTCAGTTGGAAACCTAAAAGACAGTATTTCAAAGCAAGAGAATATAGAATCCCCTCAGCTGGCAGCTGATAGGCGGAGATCTAAAGAGCTGTGTTCACCACACCTTGATTGTCATGCTCCTCCCACGTCATTTCAACTGGGCTGCCCTGACCCTGGGAGAATTCCCAGTGTGGGGAATCTAAAATGTGTGGGAGGTGCTGACCCACGTCAGGTAATGACGGACAACCTTAATTTGCCAAGTAAAGCTGGAACTGAACACGGCAAAATATCCAATCGTTTGGTTTGCTGTGCCCCAGGCTCTTTTCTAAAATCTGGTAATACTCCCAGTACTCCTCCATCCACTCCTCAACAGCTCAGCGAAGTCTCTACTGAGAGACAAATAAAATGGTTTTCCAAAACATTGAAAAGCAAGCTTGCCAAGGAGTTTTCTCCTGCAACGCCACCTCCAACTCCCCACTTTCAACATGAGCCTGGTCTTGAGGCAAAACCCAATACACCAGAGGCAGACAAGGCTGAATTTATGGTCAGTCTGATGAGGTCTCTCTCTGAGGAGATGGACAGTATTGAAGACTTTGAAGATGAAGACCCAGAAGACAAAGAAAGTGTTAGTATCCCTAAGAAATGCTTAGAGTCAGAGAACAGCAGACATGAACGACTATCGTCTTGCAGAATATCCAGCAATGAAGCCCTCCACTATGCTAAGCGATTGGCATGTCACATAGTCTCTATGGCAACAGAAATTGACACGCTGGGGGGATCAGAAGATCAGAATAATGTGAAGAGCAGTGAGAGAACAAAAGACAGTGTGGCTCAGTTCTCAGAGCGGACACTAAACTCCTTGTGGGTATATGCTGGTGAAGTAGCTGGAGAGGTCATTAATGATGTGAAAAGCATGGTGAGCTGTGGAAAGCAATGCCCCTACCACAAAACACATCCAAGAAGAAGCTTTGAAAGATCCCGTTCAGAGTGCTTGCTTCATTTGAACCCACAGCCGTCTCTATCTGACACAGAAAAGAGCAGAGACTGCAGGTTGGGTAGGCTGGCTGAGCATTGGTCTAATGACCTGAATGCCTCAGTGTCCAGGTTTACCAACACCAATTCCAGTGCTTTCTCCAGCTCTAGCTCTGGTCTGTCATCTGAATATCCCAGCTGTGAAAGTGTGACAGATGAGTATGCCGGCTACCTCATCAGAGTTCTGAAAAAGGAGGGGGGCAGCAGAGAGTTGGTCCTGGACCAGTATGCAAGTCGGTTGGCTTACCGTTCTATAAAACTGGGCTTGGCTCACGCTAGTCGTAAGATAAAGCAGAAAAGCTCTAACACCCGTCTGCACTCTACTAGTTCTAAATTCAAAGCTTCCGCTCATCAGGTCTTCTTACCCAAAGACAGAAAAGAATCTGTGGGTTTTCAGACGGCTGATGAAACTCTGTGCTGTTGCAAGGATTTGGAAGAACAGAATAAAAGGAATTACACAGATCTGGTTAACTTTGCAGAGTCTTTAGCTTACAACATAACCTGTGATGTCACATGCAAGTTACACGTGTCCTCAGTGCGACTTCCAAAGTCATTCACTGACTCATGTCTTTATAAGAAATCCACACATGAAGACGGGACAGAAAATCGTATCAGGAACTCATTCTCCTGTCCGGTTCTATCCAAGGAAAGTAGGAGCAGACAATACCACAGCACCGGAAGCCTGCATGATGTAGGCTACAGCAGCAGAGTAATGCAGGTTATTGAGCATTATGCAAGAAAGATAGTGGATGACACCCTAAAGATGAGTCTGACTTCTGTTGGACTTGTACCACGGGAGCCCCTAAAGGGCCATGGCCATGACAGGAAGTCCCACACTTGGAGACTCAACGAGAGGCCAGTGGGGGCGCAGGAGCTAGGGGAACGAACATGTCGTTACTGTCAGCTTCAGGAGTGTCCCTATTGTACCAAGCTAACGAGGCAGCACTGCCTGCCCGTGTTACAGCGGAAAAGACGAGATACGGAATCTCTGGCAACACCTGATCGTCTCTCTAGTGTACAGATTCCCAAAATCCACATCAACCTAGACCATAGAGCAGTGTTTGCAGAGGAAATGGTGTCAATGGCAATGGAGACAGCTAAACGGGAGCTGAGCAACACCAGCCTCAACGCAGACAGCGGTATCAGCCACGATGGTCATAGCTACGCCGAGAGCCTGACTGCTGAGATTATGACGTCAGCGATGTCCAATGTCTGTCAGGCGTCCGTCTTCAGGTACATACACAAATTCACTCATGTAGGAGCTTTTGTGTACTGTGCCTGTCTTTTGCTAAAGTAATCTCACAAATATTTGCATGAAGACATCTTTGCCTTAGGTTTTAACCCACTGGTACACTCAACTATAGTAGAATTTGATTGCACAGCCACAGCTGAACAGTTTGTATTGTCTTTTGTCCGGTCTCTTTTAGTTCACCGGGTAGGGATGTCACTGAGTCCACCTTGTCCCAGCAGCTGAGTGTTGGAGATGACAGTCTGGGCAGCTGGTCCAATCTGAGTTTTGAAGATGATCACCTTGATGACAATAGCAGCTTTCTTCATCTAAGTGACAGGTACACAACTCCCAGGTTTTGTCAAATGTCACACAAAAATCCTGTTACCTGTTGTAGCACTGAGCATGACTGTGACATAAAATACACCAACTCTAAATCTCACTTTTTCGCTTAATGGTTTTTATCTTTAAAAGTGTTCAGGGGCAGCTGGGATTGGAACATTTTCAATTTTTATTTGCTTTCTGTCATTTATTTGTTGTGTTTTGTTAAGCCACATAACGCAGAGCAATAAACACTGAACGTGTTAAATTCCCCACTTTTGCTCTGTGTTAGTATTTCTTAAACTCTTTTGAAGGTCACTCCAATCTTTCAATAAATAATTTGAGTCCAACATCATAAATTTAGTTTTCTCCTGCATTAATGACCAATTTATTTTCATGAAACCAATTCTCAACTGCTCTATATTCCCCATTAAGATCTTTACTCAAGAGGTGTGCATTAGAGCCAGACATGTAGATCGTAGAGTCATCTGCATAAAGTGTAATAGTGGCATGTTTCAAAACAAAAGTTAAGTCATTTGTAAAAATTGAAAATAAAAGTGGCTCTAAGCAGCTACCCTGTGGTACCCCCCAACATGACTTTAGTGTCTCTGAGGAGCTTTCATTAAATAGGACAGTAAATGATCAGTAATCAAGATAACTTTTAATCCATTTAGCGGCAGAACCTTCAAACCCGTAACTGTTTAATGTAAGAATAAGTAACTCGTCAACAAGTAAATGAAATACTGCCCATAAATCTAATAATGCAGTCCCAATCATTCTTTTATCTATTTCTTTTATCCAGTCGTCAAAGTCGAGAAAGGTACAAGTTTTGCTGTTTTCCAGGCGACAGGACAAATATATTTTTCTAAAATTAAATTAAATAAGTAGCATCTTGGAAAATCAATCCCTTTAGTCATTATTTCAACAGGTCTGCATTTATTTCATCTGTATCTGCTGGTTTTAGTGTCATTGACTTGAAGACGTCTCCTTCATTACTTAATCTCACTTTTTCATATCTACAGTAACAGCTTGTTACGCAGAATTTTATCTTGAATTATTCGACGGGATGATTGAGTTGGAAGTTTAGAAATGATATTTTCCTGTAAAATGGGAATTTTTTTTAAAATAGTCGCCTCGATAATTTGCTATATCTCTAGGTTTAGTCAAAAAAGATCGATTTACCTCCAATAAAGTTGGAGCGGACGTAGCTTTTCGTCCCACTAATTCCTTATCATTGTCTGTTTTCATTGATTTTTGTCCACATACTGCCTGAAAAGCACCAAAGGAGTCCAGAATGTTGCTGTAACTGTTTCTGCAGACACTGACGTCAGAAGTCTTGAATCAGAATCGGGGGGGGGGGGGGGGGGGGGGGGGGGGGGGGGGGTCAGGAAGGTTCAGTGATGGGACTTTGCCGTTCCTCAGCTCGATCTGTAAAGGTGATGATGGAGGTGAAAAACGGCTGCCTTCTGTTTTCTCTGCAGTAATGGAAACAGCAGCAGCTGGAGCAGTCTGGGGCTGGAGGGGGAGATCTGTGAGGAGCGCCTGTCCTGCTCCCCGTCAGACAGGTCGGTCTGCTTCTACCCGCCAAACGTTTCAGTGGGGAGCTGAGCTTCAGACTGGCAGAGGAAGCAGACTGTCCTACAAATAATTACCAAGCAGGTTTACTTCAAGAACAGAGTCTCAGTCTGCAGCAGAGTCCATCATCTACTGCACTATGAGTCACTCTGGAGTATAAGTCGCAGCAGCCTGATAATGCAAACTGAAGAAGGAAAAGTCCAGAGTCGCACTTTGGGAGAAACCTGCAACACTTGTGAACAAGCCTGGCGTAACGCTTCACTTCATGCATCTACTTCACATTCACTGCCTCTCTTTTTCTCTGCATCAAATTCTCTGCTTGTCCAAAAATGTGTTCATGAACTCCAGACGCGTGTGGGAGGAGCTATGGTCAAAGGTGTTTAGCCTGATGGCCGCATTTACAGTGCTTGGAAGACACGGGTAATGTTTACAGACAGATTTATTTCTTTATTCTAAAGAGTTCTCCAAAGGTCTCAGTGATTCCGTCTCCATGTCTGCATTCATGACATCATTCAGACATTCTCCCGGCACGGCGAGCCTCAGCTGAATGACCCGTCCAGGGTGGACCTCGCCTTCACCCCACAGCCGCTGGGATAGGCTCCAGCAACCCAGAGACCCTGAAAGGGGTACAAGAAAATGGAAGGATGGGTGGACAGATGATCAAATCTCTCATAAGTGGCACTCCGTGACCTTTACTCTGAAAAATACAATCTTAGCCGTTTTCCCGCCATCATGCATGCATTTTCATGAACTGCTGCTCTGGAGTCTGGAGCGTTTTAACCCAGCAGCAAGTGTCCTTATTGGTTTGTCCAACGACCCTGAAAGGCACCTCAACAGAAACAAGATCTTATTTTTGTTTCTTGGTAATGAGAAGAGCCAACAGAGAGCATAAATAAATAATAAATAAAGTCCTCATCTCCCACAAACAAGCAAAAGGAATAGATGGTTCCTTTGATATGATTTAGTCCTGAAAACTCCTCATCAGTCACGCTATGACGATTAGAGAAGAAAGTCTTTGTTTTCAGTTTTAATGGAGATATGAATCACACCTGATCAGAAATGTTCTGTCACCAAACGTTCTCTGATGACGAACCACCGACGATGTTCATAGGAACCGTTGGGTCTAGACACCAGTCAGTGTTTTTACTGTTCACAGACGTTCTGTTTTAGTATGAAACGTTCATCAATGTTCTTGTTTTAAATGTGAAACAAAAGTATCGGGTCAGGACTCGACATCGGAAGATGTTCAAAATCAAATGACCCAGAACCGGATCAGGCCCAAAAGTTCTGATCGGGACATCCTTGGTGTAAAGACTGTCCAGTGCGTCTGTAGTTCTACCTGACCCGTGTGGTTCTGTGTGTCGTCCACAGTGACAACGGAGAGGAAAAGGAGGCGGACCTGAAGGAGGAGCCCAGCGGTAAGAAAAGCTTCCCTCCCTAAATCAGACCTGGTGGGGTTAAAGGTCACTGCAGGTGGAATGTTTGGCCGAATCGGATTCTTCCCCTACCCGTCTGGCTCCTCCCTGCTACTTCTAGTTATGGAAAACCAGTACCTTCAAATCTGGACGTTACCCCCACTCGATGACATCATCAATAGTCGCTGGTCTGTGCTTCAGAGCACCCCCCCCCACACACACACACACACACCATGCAGAACACACTACCGGCGCAGTGATGGCTCACCCAAAGTCGCTACGGTTCCCGCTTCAAAAAACAATTTGGCACATCCACAACTGGGGGGGTCGGGGTGGAATGGGGATTCGGTCTTAGATGGTCTGGGCCCTTGAGGTGGGGGAGGAGTCAGGAGTGTTGTTCTGTGCCGCAGGAACCCTCTGTGTGGACCCCCCTCCCAGGGCCGCGCTGGTCGTGCTGAACTCTGAGGTGACCCAGCACCGGGGTGACCCCCAGCTCAGGAGCATGTTGCAGTGGGCGGCGGCCTCTGTGCTGGGCGTGCCACACATCCAGCTGCTCCCCGACGGAGAGCTGCAGCAGGTGAGCGTCTCACTGGGGAAGGGGAGGAGTTTCAGTAAACGAACCGCGCACGGCAGGAACACGTCTGCCAGAAGGGGGCGGGACCTTTGGTCACACCTCCACTCATTAGCCCAAACGCAGCATGAAGGAATAAAACCGTTCTTCCCAGCCATCGACTGTATATGAGAACTGGACTGAGTGACCCCTCCCCCTGGCGTTCCCAACAGGGAGTACCTGCTGGTTCAAAGAAGCCAAAATCCCACAATTCCTCCATAGGGAAATAAACAGCTGTTACACGGATGGATGGATTTGATTGGATCTGATACTTTTTAACGTCTTATTTTTTTTTTTATCCCAAGTTATTCAGGTTATAAACCGACCAATCAGACGCCTCATAAACAGCATGTGGTTCCTGCTGGTCCCAACGTCAAACGTTCAAACGGTTTGACAGATTTCGTTTTGCTCATTTTTGGGGAAAGGGGTGTGGCCTTCCAACCAGCTCACTCCCGATTGGTGAGAGTTGTTGCCATAGAAACAATGACCTAAATGAACCAGACGGACGTAGGTGAAGCCTTTTCTTAGGGTGACGGACGCCTCGCCGCCTCCGTCCAGTTCTCTGATACGCTCGATGATCGCAGTCGTCATGTCTAAAATAATCATCTAGATCGGGGGGGGGCAGACTCCAGGCCTGGGGGGCCGGTGTCCTGCAACCAAGCTGCCATTGAGGCTCTCTATTGGCTGAAGACACCTGGTCCAGGTAACCAACAGCAGGAGGCCTGGAGTCTGCCCCCCCCGATCTAAACATTGAGCTGCTGAGTCAGCACATCTGATGTAGCTCTGCCCCCCCAGCTGCCGGATGTGGTGCAGAGGCTGCGAGACCGGAGGTGGAGGGTCGGCGACCTGCTGCACTCGCTGCTGCGCTACTGTGAAGAGAGCCAGGGGCCCCGACCCCCCCAGCCCAGAGAGGAGGAGCCCCAGGACGGAACGGGGCAACACCAGCCCCCCCTCTTCAAGTGGTTGCTGGAGCACTCCTAGTGCTGCATGCTAATGAATGTCCACAGACTCACCCCCCCCCACCCTGTTCTTTCACACCATTTGCTGCTTGCCCCCAAACCCCCCCAGCAGCTTTCAGACCGGCGCCGCTGCAGGTCTGAAAGCTGCAGGTGTGTCTGCCATTATTTGCAGTGTTTATAGATGCCCCCAGGCCCCCCACCTCCACCGCCCACTCTGCCCCCCCCTTCTGGGTAAAGTATTTCAGTGTATTTCCACGTGGGGCCTGCGGGGGGCGCTGCAGGTTGAAGAAAGTGTTTGCTGCAGATTCCTTCCTGCTCCGCCGTTCTGGAGCTGGAGGTGCCGCCATGTTTACAGTGTTGATGTGCACGTGCACTCACATGCACTCTCCCCCGCACTGACTGACCCGCAGATTCCTGCAGCTTTACTGAAGTAGAGGAAGGAAAGGATCGCTCCTCTGCTCGGCGAGGACCAAAGGTTCTGACTCCGCCCACACATGATGGTCCAATCGGTTCACTTCCACTTCGCAGAAATCAGGACCGTTTTTTGCTTTTTGCACAGCTTCTGTTGTTTGGCGGTGAAACGTGAAGAGATTAACCCGGACCCTCCCGGGATGGGGGGGGCCTCAAAGGAACTACCCCCCACAGGTTGACCCCGCCTGCAGCGCCGTCTTTTTGCTCGTGAAACTTGATCGTGACATGAACGTACTGTAAATCTGTGGGCTGCCCCTGTCCCATTGCTGCTGACCCCGCCCCCAAACACACACCCTCCATCCCCCCTGCCCCCCTCACACCCCTGAATAGATATTTAATGAAACCTGTGACTTGTCCTGTGTGTAACTTTGTTCTTGCTCGCCGTGACAATAAAGCTTTTCGTGCTCCAAACGTTTCTCTGAACTTCTTCCAGCTCGTGGATGAAGGCGGCTCAAATGTTCTGATCCACTCAGGATTCTGACCAATAGCAGCAGGGAGAAGAATCCCAGACCGATCAGGAAAGTGTGTGTGTGGGTGTGTGTGTGTGTGTGTGGGGGGGGGGGGCATTTGTTCTCATGTAGAACCAGAATCAGGAGAAAATCCTTTTCCTTTGGAACCGGTTCACACAAACCATAAATGTTTGGGTACTGGTGTCCCACTCTGGATCAACGCTTCCTCTGGGAATTGAACCCTGGTTTCCCATGTGCAGAGCCATCCAGCCACTCCTGAACATGTAGTGTGGGTGGAGCGGTCAACCCCTGATCAGAAGATCACAGGTTTGGTTCCCGCCTTGCCTGCCCATGTGTGGAAGTGTCCTTGAGCAACACACTGAACCCCGCGTTGCTGGTGGCGGTTGAAGGTTGTAAATCTGCATTCCAGCGGACCTGCAGGATCACAGAATCCGGACCAAGAACTGAGGAACCGTTCCTGCTGTGCAGCACATTCCAAACAAGTCCCTGCAGAGCATTCAGTGAAGCTGAACTGTAGGAAATGTTTCAACGTTCACGGATCTGGATGTCCTTCCTGCTCTGAACAAACACTGGGAGCCGGCAGAGACCAGAAGATGTGAGGATGGAGCCTCCAGCACAAACTCAAAACACTTCAAGCTGTTTTTGAGGCCTTACTCTTTTGGACGTTGTGCTTCCTATGTGCAGTTGTTTTTGCTGCACCTCCACCTGGTGGACGGATGAGGAACTGCAGTTGGAGCCTCAGGTTAATCTGAAGGCGAACAGAGCGAGGAATGATAACTGTCTGCAGATGTGTGCCATGAAGAAGTGAAGTCCACTTTCACTCATGCAATGAATATTTTAATGCGTTCATTATTCAAATTGTTTGAGTTTTTAGACAGACTCCCAGCAGATTCATGGGAGAGAGAGAGAGAAAAGCACGAAGACCCAACCTGAGCCCAGATCAGACCAAACCCTAAAGTCTCCACCAGAACCTTAAAGGTCCGACAGACGTCATTTCAACATTTACACCCATTATTTATAGGGGTGTGTATTGGCAAGAGTCTGGCGATACGATACGTATCCCGATATTTTACCAAAACATGTTTTCTGTTTTTTTAAATATGACTTTGAAAAAAACTTAACCTGAATTTTAATGTCTTCCACTGTAATAAAATGGTCAAATTCAGTTTATTTAATGATCATAATTTTAATGTTAAACACTGCAATTGTATCTCATATATAAGTTGCGTTTACCAAAGCAAATTCATAGTGCTTTTATTTTGGTAAGTTAAACGATAGAAAGGTAACAGTCAACATTGTCTGATTTAAAAAATATATATATATATATATATATATATATATATATATATATATATATATATATATATATATATAAAAAACAAAGAATGGATGTTTCTTAACCAATAAGTTTCTATTGGGGAAATAAAATGCTGTTTATTTTCAGCATTAATGTAGCTTCTCTAGTGCTTTTAAACAGTTCAGGAGCCTGAATGGTGCTTTAAAAATAAAGGGTGGGGGACATATACTGATTCTTTCCAGAAACAATAAAGTGTGATGATGAGGCAGCAGGACAGAACGAAGGAAAGTTGCTTTAATGTGACAAAAAAGGTCTTTGTTTACATTTCTGCTCTGTTGCACCTTTGCAGACACGCTTCTCACACACGGAAGTAAACTAGTAACACTGATCACCACAGTCAGCCTTTTTCAGAGCATTGTTCACATCCCTCTGACCCATCAGGTCCCTAAACTAGAATCCATTGCTTTGAGGTTCTGCAGAACTTTAGCCCGCTTTGCTAGCATGTTAGCAGATGCTAAGCGCATTAGCCTATTAGCTGCTGCCGTGCTTCATTGTCTATCTT
Organism: Oryzias latipes; assembly: GCF_053564925.1. Taxonomy (NCBI): domain Eukaryota; kingdom Metazoa; phylum Chordata; class Actinopteri; order Beloniformes; family Adrianichthyidae; genus Oryzias; species Oryzias latipes. The sequence continues at coordinate 1,605,540 of NC_136257.1, forward strand.
ATTTATCTGAGCCTCTAAAAAGCACAGAAATCCACGTTTTCATATCTTACTGGCAGCAACATGGCTCAGAGTTTCTGTTTGGTATCCATTCCAGTAAAAACTAAGTATTTCATGTCTCAGAACAACAGAACCAGCTGCCTCTGGCTGCAGTCTTCCTGTTGTCTTGTGCAGAGTAGAGCTGCTCAAAGAGGCTCCATGTTCTCTGCTGCCAACTAGCGGTCGGAGGGTGAAGTGGACAACAAGAGTCAGACGCTGAAGGACGCTCAGAAATAATTAAATAAATATCGATCTGGCAGCATTTTGAATCCATACAAGTATTGCCAAATGACGTATTGCGAAATATTGCAAAAACGATTTTTTTCTTACACCCCTAATTATTTAAATACATTTTTCACCAGAAGAATTTGTTTTCTATTCAAATCAAAGTTCTTTTCTCTCATTTTTGTTCCGCTTCTCATGAGAAAAACATCATTCTCAGATCAAATGGGGTCTTTGTAAACTGTTCAAAGCGGTTTGACGTTGAAACAACATTTTATCTACTTATGACTGATAAGTCACTTTAAAGAAAATGTGAAAGTGCAACTACAAAAGATGAAAAGTCTTTTCGTCCATCAAACCATCGTTTTTATTTAAATCAACTTTTCTTTAACCCTTGTGCTATCTTAGATGACCCCCCCTTACATGGATGTGTTCTCCCTACCATTACAAAGGTGGATAAAGGTGGAAAGATTTCATGTAATCCATGGACACCAGTGAAGATCACAAATCATTGAAGAAAAAAGGTTCAGAACACTGTCTAGTGGGTCTAGATGACCCAACTCCCAAAGGATAGCACAAGGGTCACAGGTAAACAAGAACATGTTTCTCACAACAAGGAGCGGGCAAAAGGCACGACTTTAGAGAAAGAGAGCATCTACAAAGACGTTCACAGACAGAACAACATGAGCACAGTTCCAGCTAAGAATACACAAAAAGGCGACAAGACGGAGGAAAGAAGGGCTTTCATGAAAACCGTCAGAAACGAGAGCGTTGAGCGTGAAGCAGTGGATAACGCTGTTGGTTCACCGAGGGACAGAGTCCAGGGGCATTTCTGAAGGAAACATTCCTTACCATCCATGGAAAAACCTCCCTGAGCGTGTTGGAGGTCCACACTCCTTCCACTGCAGAAACCACAGGCTGTTACTGGAGCACCTGATTGGTCCGTTTATAACTTGAAGAACTTACAATAGAGAAAAAAAAATCATGAAAAATGAGGATTATCAGAAAGATGTTAAAAGAGGTTTCAGGTCCAGAACGGCTCTTCTGACCAACAGAATCACTAACAGCTGTTTATTTCTCTAAAAAGGTCTGTGGGATTTTGGCTTCCTGGAACCACTTCCTGTGTGTGTGTTTGTGTGTGTGTGTGGGGGGGGGGGGGGGGGGGTCACTCAGTCCAGTTCTCATATACAGTCAATGGTTTGAACTTTATCAGACGGAAAGTCTTTTGTGGCTAAATCAGTGGAAATTGGACAAAAACAGAGGAATAAAACAATGAACTGAAGTCGGTGAAAACTGTAATCCCGTCTCCTGGTAGTTCATTGTAGAACATTAGGCAGCATCGTAGCTCCAGACAGCATTCTGAGTAGAACAACATGAGAATGAGGATAAAAACATCCAAATCAAGGCAGCCATACACGAGAGTGTGAAAGAGTGGCAGGGGTCTGTTCTTTTTCTCCTTTTGTCTCTGATAGTTGAGGTCTGCCTATGACTGGCTGACTGAATACTTTCTTCATCACTTTATCGTCTATTCTTCCGAGTGGTGAGACCATCAGACAAAGTTTGAGGAGTTTTTACATCCCATCATCAGATTTATGTGATGACTGATGAGGATGGGGGGGTTACATGAACCCAATATCAGCCAAATACCAAAGGATCTGCTTTTATACCACACATGCTAGTTGTATGCAGATGACTTGTTCTTCTACATGAAAAGGTGACACATGTCTCTCATAGTGTTCTTCAGAACACAAAGCAAAAGATAACTGACTAAAACAGATGATACGACTGTTCATGAGGCGACTGCAACACAACTATGGAGTCACATTGCTTAGAATGACCACAATCCTTCAGAGCAGAAGCCGGTTGATGTGTGTGTGTGTGTGTGTGTGTGTGAGTGTGTTAGCAGCACAGCATCTAGTAAAGGTGATGCACAGAATGATGGGTAGGCCAGCGTGATGACACCCCCCCCTCTTCTTCAGGTATTCAAAAAGGATGAAGGAGGATGTTCTTTTGTGGAACACACAACTTCTCCTGTTTTGGTCCTTCTCAGCATCTGCTGCTGAAGTATCGGTTCTTAGAGTTTGGATCAATGACTTCAGGTTGTTGAAAACAAAATCCACTTTGGGGGTTGTGGTTATTTTATAGTTCAGATTAAAAAAAGAGGGTCTGTCATTTCTGTCCAAACAATGACTCTGTTCACTTTTCATTTTCTTTTGACCTCAGATTTGCTTTTGTCACCCTTTGCTCATGTTTTAGTCATCTTATTTTGAATGTTTGTATATGAAGGAGCGGTTTGCTCTGTAAACAGTAATAAATACACGTTTTAAAAGAGTACACTCAGGTTTGGGCTGTGCTTCTTTTGGTTCCTTCAGTCTTCATACCAACCCTGTTGTAACGTTCAGGACTCTCTGCCTTTGACGCGCTGAAAGCAGCAGGACATTTCTGGAAAGTCGTGTTCTCTTCCAGAAAACAGGAGGTTTCTGGTGACAGGAGACAGATCTGGGTTCAGGACACTACCTGTAAAAACAGAAGGAGACTGTTGTTTCTACAGAAAAAGCGAAATAACCCTTCACCACAGTTAGCTTCTCATGTTGTAACTCAAAGATTCTGAGCCACGTGGTTAAAGGTTGGCATCAAATGAAAGTGGGCGTGGTCTAGGTCCACGCAGGACCACATTTACCGTCCACTAGCACCATAAAAAAGAAGATATACTAAGAAAGGTGGAGACAGAAGTGAGGAACTGTTCAAGAAAAGCCAGAGAGAGCTACAAGGAGAGGGTTGAGGGGAACCTGAACCAAAATGGGAAGCACTGAAGAAGCCATGACCTGAACACCTGAATCTATAGTTTGATGTTACACCTGTCATCCTCACTGTTATCTGCACCAAACCCCCCCGCTGGTCCCTCCCCACTGCCTGCCCCCACCCTTCTGCCAGCTGATGGTGGTCCAGTTGCTCAGGCGGCTCATTCTTCATTCCTTCATTACAACATCCCTCCTCTTCCTCCTCCACTGGGTGTGATCCATGCCACTCACCTGCAATATGTGCTTTCTCCCCTTCAGCCCCCCTTGCCACCACAGAACAGCTGTGGTGGGAAGGGGAGCTGCCCCCCGCCTGAAGGTCCCTGACCGCTCTCCTCAACCAGAAGGTAGAGAACAGCCCATCTCCACCAGCGATGTCCAGACCAGCAGAAATCCACCACAGTCTCCTGAATGGCAGGAGGAGACGACTCCCTCCTTTTGTGCCAAAGTGCCGCCAAACTACTGACAACAAGACTCTACCCCGGAGGGAGAGCTGGTGCTTCCATTTAGACCGGGGGTGGGCAGCCAGGGCCGCATTCCTGCTGGTCTTTTTAACATACCCAGTCGGTCGTGTCCCACACACCTGATCCAGGTAATCAGTGGATCGACGGGGAGCACCTGAAACAATGACAGGCGTGGCGGCGCCCCTCCTGCTCGCTATCAGATCCTCCCTCAGAACAACAATGACTGGTTAGGGCTGGCGGTACATCGATTTGATCCATTCTTTGGACTGGTTGTGTTAGAGGATTGATTTTTGGTCAAATCTGGATGTTTATTCTGCCAGTACTCTGCTTTCTTACTTGGGCTTCCTTCGTTCCGTTGTCTGGCGTAAGGTTAGTCCGCCGTTAAAAGACGCAGACGTGACAAAGGCAGCTAGCGAAGAGGAGCTTCTTCCATGAGGCAGAGACAGAAGAAAAAGCTTGAAGTACACAATCGCACGATGACTCGGCGATCACAGGAAACCGATTTAGAGATAAAGATCTGCAACCAGCGGCAATCTGACACCATCCTTTATATCAGAACTCAGGCGGCTGAGACTCACCTCCCGCTTGGCTGCTTTAGCTTTGGGAATGACGTTAGCGTCACAGGAGTTTTGGGTCGTGCTGCTGTTGGACGGCAGGATGACCTTGTTTAGACGCTTTGCTGCCGCCCTTAACGGCCATCCTTGGGGCTAAAGATGAGGACGGCTGCCTCTGGTAATGATGGCCAGCTCTGATCGGCTTGGCTGAACAAACAAATTGTGATTTTTTTACATCTAAAAACTCGTTTTCATGCACTGGGGTCACCTCTTCTTACCAATCTGAGCAGAGTGTCCTCTCTTGGAGATGTTTGTGGATCGGACTACGTCTTTGATGTGGTCCACTTCCTGCTGGTACCGTTTTCGGTCCCTCAAAGCCGACTCCTTGGCTTTGTTCAGAGCAGTCTCCAGAACTTTCACTCGTTCGGCCGTGGCTCGCAACCGCCTTTCCAACTTGGGCAACTCACAGCGAAGGTCTGCATTATCCCGAACAAGCTAAAGACAGCAGGTGGTGACGGTGAATGAAACGGTCTCTTTCCAAATCTAAAGTCACACACATGTTGTCATGGTTGGTGTGTCCATGTGTGGAGTAGTTCAACAAAGAGGTCTTTTTTTCTGTAGTGGGACGTCCAAAGTGTGGCAGTTGGATCCAACAAACTAGGGACGGGGTCATTATAGCGCTGCAGTCAAGTCACTTTTGGAATATTTTGACCAAATAAAAGAAAACAATGAAATTTAGCTTAAGCCTTGGATACATGCACCACATGGCAACATCCACCTGGGTGCATGTGGCCCTTTTTCCAAATGGGCGTTCAATTTTCATCCCATAATGTACGTGGTAATGTGTGAGACGGCCTTCAGGTAACACCAATACAGTAACCGGGGAACCGTAATGCTGTTATTGAACCTTAAACAAAATGAGTTTCTATGAGCTGACATGATTGTTCTGATTGGCCATTGACATGTGGTGCCATGTGTCATTGACGCTAATCAGAGACAACATGGTTCTACACACAAACTGTCCCACAAACACACACACACACACACACAAGTGGAAGCAGCCAGAGGAAGAGTTGACGTAAGAACGACTTCCAGACTACTGTCTGTCTGTCTCAGGCTGGGAGAGGTTTTAAAGGGAGCTCAAAGATTTTCTGGTTCTGGAGTTTTGGTTCTCCTCCATCTGGATTGGAGGGGCAGCGGCTCTACTCGGCCCGTCTTTAAGGGAGCGCCAAGCCGCCCTGTGGAGGAAACTGGCTTTGGCCGTTGGTATCCATGGCCTCGTTCTAAAGCTCTGTCACCTAATAAATCTCATTTTTCATTGCGTAATGAAAGGATCAGACTATATTCTGACAAACCTGTTTGTGGACCTTGCCGAGCTGTTCTAGGTTGTTTTCTAAGAAGACGATCCTCTGTCTCTGGGCTAAACTGCCGCCAGCCTCGCTGCTGTCATTTTCGGAACCCTGTTTTCCAAAAAAGAAGAAGAAGAAACGGAATTATTTTTGACACTAGCGTTTACGTTTCTAGCACCCACATCATTAGGAAGTACAGCAGCATTGAAGGGACAGCAGCCCTCCGTTTGTCTCTGTGCTTCAACGGTCACAGTACTGCATTTACAATCAGGGGGGGGGGGGGGGGGACTCTTCCTTTTTTACTCTTGTTCTTTTGTCTCAAATCTTCCCAACAACTGCATTTTGTGCCAAGATCAACATTTTTTATTTATTTACTCAGCCTTTTAGGTAACTTTCCGATTCCTGATTGAGTTCGATCCCCTTCTGGACATCTAATGCTCAAACAGCTGGCTGCTGCTTATAAGATGTGACATGAAAGATTAACGGACTTCTGTTATCAGACACGGACGTCGAAACATGTCAGATGTCTGATAACAGAAGAACCTAAGGAGTCAATAAAAGAATACTGCAATACAGAAGTAGATGTACTTTGTTGTTTTGGGTTGCACCGTCTCATAAAGTGGCTGAACTAACACTTCATTGTATGACTTCAACATGGAAGCAACAGATGCAGCGTTTCAGGAAAGGGCTCTACGTCTCACGATGACCCGCGGTGTTCAACTGTTTCTGTCCAGATCTCTAAACTCATTCCATTTACTTACACAAAGGACTCGAGACTGAAGGTCCTGAATAAATCGTTTTCGGAGGTCCGTCAGAGTCTGCAGCTCTTTCGCCTGTTCAGGAAAAAAAAAGAAAAAGAAGAAGAGAAAGGTGGCTAAATATGTCATGTGGTTCAAAAGGCCTGAAATGCAGATGAAAGTGGAAGTACCACAGTGTCCTCCAAGCCTTTTAGGTCCTCTCTGGCTTGTTCTCTTCTGGCATTCCCCAGCCTAGATGGAGCAAAGAGACGGAAATCATGAAGACAGGCGGGAAAACCTCAAGTGTTTGGGCAGCTTCCTCTCCACTGCTCACATTTCCGTCACGAGATCACACATTTTTCAAGTAGTGAACACATCCTTTCAGCTTGAACTAAAAGATCTTTCAATAATAAAACATGACTGATAAGTGTTTTGGCACAGTTATTGAAAAGCGCAGAAAGTGATCAAAAGAATCAGGCGGAGAAACTCACATCAGTTTCTGGAGTCTCTGCTCCTTTTTCTGATCTTCAGCTTTGAGTTTATTCAGGTCAGACTCCAGCTTTCTGCTCTCCAGGACCAGCGACTGATTCATGCTGAGGACAGAAAACAAGCAGCTGGAATGTGGAGACGGTTCAACCCAATAGTCCAGGTTCTGTGTCTTTACTCTTTGACTCGCTCCAAGTCTCGCTGTTTTTGCTCAATTTCATCCCGAAGGTGACTCAGCTGCCTCTGATGCACCTCCCTGTGGTTCTGCATCTGTTCCTCCAGAGTTTTCTGAAAGGAGAAAACGCATCAGTTGCCTTCAGGGACACTCTTCTCCAACACCAGAATGTGGCTGCTTCATTCTCTTCAGTCTTCCCATGTGAACATCTACAACCCAGCTGATCCGATCTTTGGGTTCTGCATGAAATAAAGAAACTACAACAGAACGGAAGTTCAGACTTTAAGGTTTAATTCAAGGGGCTGAAAATAAGTCTGATTAAACAAATCAACATAGGCTTCAGCCTGAAGTCTGGATCCACGGACGCCAAAGGCTGGACTTCCTCCTCTGTGATGTGTTGCAGGCTTCACTGCAGGCTGAAGCCGGTTTGAGGCGGAATAGCGCTTGGCGGTGAATCCTTTGTGCTTGTGCTGCTGAAATCGTCTCTAAATGGTAGACTATGATAGTGAAACCCCACCTAGTTTTATTCAGCGTGGAAAGGATTCTGTGATCATCCACCACTGTGGTCTTCCAGGACCCTCAGGCCTTTTTGAGTTCTGATGTTCCCAGTGCACTCTTTTTTTTCCCAGCACGCATTACTCTGTTGACTTGACCTCTTCATACGCACAACTTCACACCCAAAATGAAGTTACTGTCTTCACATCTGCGCTTTGGAGAGACCGGTGGGCTGACTTTGTGACAATGTCACATTATACTGATGTGTGCAAGACATAGTTAAGAAAATTCTTCTGACATGGTGCCGTCAGGAATTTATGTTTTGTATATAAAAACGTATGTATGTACTCCCGCTGTGGGGAGAAAAGGGTTGCCTGTTTTTTTCATGTAAATTACTCCATAAACAGAAAAGAATCAAAACTAAATAATGGGGAACGTCATCAAAAGACTATATAAGGGGGTGATGACGAGACCGCGCCTCCCCAGCTGACTTCCTCGAAAACGCCGATGAGGGGTGTGGCGCGAGGATCTCCCCTGTCACCTGCAGGCCGCGAATGACAGCTCCACAGGTGGATGTTTGGAGTGAATTCTCTGACTTTTTCGGATGCTGATGGCTTTAGCGGAAAAAGAAAGAAACCCACTGGAGCCGGATCATTAGATCGACGGAGGATGATTACCGGGAGGCGCGGTTCCCACAGCAGACGTGTTTCGTGATCGGGAGCAGGAGAGTTTGCTGTGAGAGGCCACGTCAGCGATCCTGGAAGAACACTGGTGAGATCCAACCATAGTTTTTTAGTTACTGGTATACCAGAAAATAGCGATCGCTATAGGGCTATTTTTTTCTTTCTTTATTGACTCTCCTCATTTTTTGGAATTATTGACTTTCCGGAAGAATTGAACTCTATGAATGACTAAGGCTGAGCACGCCAAATCCCCTGAATGTTTGTTTTTGAATGGAACGATGATCATATTGTTTGAACTGACTCTACCTTAATTTTGGCTGTTGATTTATGCACGGGTTGTGTCTGAAATTTTCTGTTATCTGCAAATTGTTTCTCCGCATTAAGACGCTCTTTTGTGTTTAACCCCCTTTCGTGTATTTATTTATTAGTAACAGGACTAGTTATCCTAGTGAATTGTTACAACTTTACTCCGAACATCAGAAGAGAGCAGAGCACTGGGAACATAACATCTCCATTTTCCCAAAGATAAATGGTGTAAAACAACAAGTTCAAATTAGTCGATTGAATGGATTAATCGCCCGGCTCTACTAGGAATTCTATTTTTTTTATTCAGAACAATAGCCTGTACTGTAGCGTACTTTAAAACCCACATTCTCCACGTTCTCCTGTCACTCTGCCCCCTAAAACCAGGAGCCGTTCCTCCTCCTTCATTTAGGGAAGACGTCCTGCAGCAGGATCTCAGCGTCGGCGCCGGCGCGTCAGTCCGGCGGCACCGTGCTCTGAGCGTTGTTGCTTTCAGAAAAGGCCGGTGTCATTCATGCTTCTTCTTCGGCGTTTCAGGTTCAGCTGACGCCATTTCTCCGTTCAGAGGCACAAAGTCCGGTTATAGTGATTCAGGAACCGCTGGAAACAGCTGGGAAATATTCCTTATCGGACGGCGAGGAAGCCGGCGTGCTCTTCATCGCCGCTCCCCTCCTCCCCCGCAGCATCTCCTTCAGACGCTAAAGTCTGAGTTTTTGTAATGAACCGGAGGAGTCACATGACTGACAGAACATATGTGAGACCGCGAATATCCGGGGAACGCTGTAGTTTGTTGAGTGTTTAGATCCATAGTTTGTATGTAATCAGGTTTGAACGTTGCTCTTCTTTCTCTCCAAACCAAAGCTGACACAGATCTAAAGACAACGTTAAGGTCCCAAAAGCTGGGAGGATCCAGTCTGACCCGAACTCTGACATCACTCAGTGAGATGACAGCTCCAAGGAAAGGTTTACCTTCATCTCCACAGCATCCTTTAGCCTGCTGAGGTGTTCCTTCTCTTTGTCCATCACTGTTAGCTCATGCATTTGACCTGGACACACGCAGACAACACAACACATTTATTGCAGCCATCACGCAGCACCATCTGTCTTGGTGAACATGTGGGACCTTGGGCGCGGAGCTTGGCGACCTCCTCCATCAGGGCATCCTGGCTTTCCTCCAGCTGTCTCTTCTTCAGTTCCAGTTTGTGCACATCGTCTGTCAGAGATGCTGCCTTGGTCTGCAGCTGAACAGATTCCACAACAAACAGCAGGGCCTTTACATTCCTGCAGCCTATCACAGCAGCTCAGACCACGCCCTGCACTGGGAGGCCGATGGAAAGTGTTGGCAAAGACACCGAAGAGTCTCACGTCTGAGCCTTCCTCTTCTCATAGGTAAGTTCATTCAAGTTAAAAATACTGGATCAATTCCCAAGTTCAACCTAAACATTGTATTTAGTCATTCTTTAGGGTTTGCTAATAGAAGCCACCTACATCTTACACAACTCAGATGTACACAAAAGCTCCAACTCTGTACTCCCACCCGGAGACAATCTCAGAGAAAAGAGCCCAACCTGGTTGGTGACATTCATCAAGTCACGTAACACAGCTTTGTCAAGTGGTCTGCACCGCCATCAATGTTAAAATTAAACTAATTCAATGTGAATACGACTAAAAACAGCAAGAAGAGTGACAGTAATGAAAGAAGTAAGAAGGGGGAAAAGGCCAAAAAACGCTAAAGAAGTTGTCATTAGAGAACCAGAGTATCTCTTCATTTCCTCATTTGGCCCTCTGTGTAGTACTACCTCTAGCCACTGGATGGCAGTATAGTACTTCTACAACATACAGGTCATCAACTGTCAAAAACTGCCCAAACCTGAAGTCCACAGTAGAAATAACAGCTATTGCTTTTAGCAGTGTTATGATCTTTACCTTGATGTGTGTTTTTACTTCACTTTGTGTAGAATGATAGAAACGTTCCTCATGTCAGATACCAGCCAGCACCACTGGTGTCAGGTGATCCAGGAACAGCTTACCTGCAGAATGAGCAGCTGACCGGCCCCGAGCTCCCTCTCACTGGCCTCCATCCTGCAGGTGATCTCTGTCAGCTGATCTTCCAGGTGTTTGCTGCGGCTCACCAGAGATTTCACCTCAGACTTCATCTTACTAACGAAGAGGCGGGCAGTGGTAAACTCCTCCTCCATCATCTCGCTTCCTTCAGCCATCTGAACCAAAGTAGTGGAGGAGAAACCTTGTTTTACAAAGTTCAATCTTTAGATTCATGAAGTTCATTTCCATTTTCCCCCATCATGTATTTACCAAATGCACTATAGAGACACATCCAGGTATTTAGTTGAATCTTTCTGGTTAAACTTGAATAACTTTGTTCTGACTGAACCCTGTAGAACCGCAGCAGTGAGGAAAACAAGTGTTTGATGGGAAAAGGAAGCAGAAGCAAATATGACCCAAATTCATAAAGAATGTGTTAAAAAACTTCTGGACCAAAAACAACATCTGTCAACTAACGATAGTTACCATTTAGCCAGTTAAACTAATTTAACTAACTTTTGGTAATAATATTATTTTTGGACTTTTATGAAAGTATTTATTTAGAGATTCAGGTTGTAACTGTACAGTATTTGAACTTTAGAAATCAGGAAGGTCTGACATTTTCCTCTTAGGTGAGAGACATCATCCAAAAATCACATTGCAGGATTCTTTCAACCATTTATTTGTTAGCTACTGCTGGAAAAAACTATGTGCACCCCGTCTATCAGCTGGACCTCTGACCCTTAAAGACCTGTTAGTCCGCCTCTACATAGTCCACGTCCACTTCTTTACTAGGTTAGAGGCACCTGTTTGAGGTGGTTAGCTGCATAAAGACACGGTCCACCACATACAATCAGTAAGACGCCAACTACTGACATGGCCAAGACCAAAGAACTGTCCAAAGACACCAGAGATCATAGACCATCACAAGACTGGAAAGGGCAACGGGGCAATTGAATCGGTTAGTTCAAAAGGGCCCAAGTCCAGAGACTTTAGTTTGCTGGTCCTCTGAAATGATAAAAGTGAGGTGCTTCATATTATCACATTTGGAAGCTATGAACTGGTGCTAAATCTGGGTAAAGTATGAATCATTTGGTGTAGCCTCCCTTTAAGATATGCAATTAAAATCATTTTCCTGGAACAACAAACCTCTCGGACTTGGGCCCCTTTTGAACTAACCGATCCAATTGTCGAGCAACTTGGTGAAAAAGCTCCACTGTTGGAGCAATTCTTAGAAAATGGAAGAAGATAAACATGACTGTCAAGCTTCCTCGGACTGAGGCTCCATGCAACATCTCACCTGGAGGGGTCTCAGTGATCCTAAGACCCTAACCTGCACAATGTCTCTAAACATAAATGTTTAGCAGCCTTACAGCCCACAGACAGACAGCTGTCATTTTCAAAGGTCTTTTTAAGCCTTTCAGAGGAAACTATTTGATCACATAGTACCTTTGGCACACTAAAATAACCACTTTTTAATGAAATATGAGTTATTTTCACCGATAATTTTCCTACTCAGAAGTAAGACTCGATCTCTGAGGCTCCGCCTTTCTCTCTTGTGGGTGCCGCCCCTTTAATGACATCATCTCGGCCTCTTCGCCCACGAAGAGCTGGACGTGCAGATTGTGGAGCCTTACAACAGCCACACACTGCTAGCTCTACTGAGAAAGTGGGCGTGTCTGTTAGCCTGGGGGCGGAGCTGACAGCACAGACTCTTCCTGGAAGGGGCGGTTCTTAGTTATCTACGTCACAATGTGAGGACCCGCTCGGTTGAGGAATAATTATAATACAATTAAAAGCTCAATCCGTTGATTTTACATGACAAAGGTTCTGTAAATCTCTTTAGGTGTTTAGTGTCAAACAAAAAAAGCCAATGGATTTTTTCTACTAACCGCCTAAATACGGATCTATGGTGAAATGTGACCATAGATCCTGGTCAGATCTGACAAAGCATGTACACAAAGACGGGGGGGGGGTCTCACAATTCTGAGCTCGCTTGTTCCAAGGACGCTGCTGATTTCACCGAGCTCCCTGAGCAGCAGGTTGAGGATCTCTGCAGACCTCTTCTTATGGTACAAAATGAGCTCCTGTTTGGTGGATGAGTCCCTTTCTGCTGCCTCCAGAGCCGCCTGAGACAACAAGACACAGAGACCTTCACCAAACTGATCCACGTTCTCGTTAGGTTTCCATATGCAGGAGGACTTACAGTTTTGAGTCCAATCTCCTCATTCAACTGCTCAATGCTCTGAGTCTTTGCCTCCACCTCCTGGCTCTTGTGGTCATAGTTGACGGCAAGCTCTTCCAGAGCCTGTAGGACCTCCTTCACCTCTTCTTTAGCCGCCTCGTTGTCTTTCTGCAGCTGCGACAGCGTTTCCTGTAACTGCTGGTACTCCTGACGACTGGACGTCAGCAGCTGTGGGCGGAGCATCCGGTTCTCAGGAACGGGTACGTTGACATTGACGGCGTGTTTCTGAGGAGGCTTACCTCGTCCTGATCCATCAGCTGCTCTTTAAGTTTTTCACACATCTGACTCTGCTGGTTAATTTCATCGTCCTGCGAAGAAGATTTCAGCAACGTTAACATCTTCACACATAGAAACGGTCAGATTAAAGTCACCAAGTGTTTCCAACTCCTTAGTAACTAAATGAGCAATTGTTGTCCAGAAAGTAACAAAATTAGATAACCATTACTGTGACTATGGAGCTGTGACAATCTCATCAAGTCACTTTTAGTCGCCTAATCTGCACAATGTCTCTGGTAATGGAAATGCATTACAGCAATAGTCTCCAACCCTTTTCAGGTCACAGTGTAGTGTAGTGTAATGTAATGTAATGTAGGTCAGGACATTACACTGTGGCCTGAACAGGGTTCTTGTCCACAGAGCTGCCTGTACCAGGCTGAAGTGGATCTTCGGTTTTTATTTTTAGCTTCCAGTTTTAAGGGTAAAGTTTGTCTTCATCTTCTGTGAAATGTCTTCTTCAAACGTCATTTGATCACTAGACTTCATGTAAGAATCAGTCCAGTGTGATCTAGATTTTACCCCATTACTGTCAACATGGAAGCTAAAGAATCAGACGCCAACTTCAGCCTCGTCCAACTTTTCAGGCGTGACGGAAAAAAACAACCCAACTCCATCTGGATGAAGCTCATCTGCTGGACTATTCAAACATGTAGTTGTAGAGTTTGATAGGTTAATTCTCTCTAAGAGATCCCTCCATGTGGACCCCCCTGAGGTTTCTTCTTTTTTTTTAGGAGTTTCCTTACAGAGAAGGATGTTCTAAAGGCAGAGATGCCCAGTTTAGTTCTACATGTTCTCTATGATTCATGTTTACTACACAGTTAGCGGTAGGAAGCCCATTAAGACGACTGTGGTAGTAATTCTGGGCTATAGAAATCAAATCAAATTGAATAGAAAAGCCTGGTTTGGTAGGACTGAACCCACTTTATCATCCAGCTGCTGGTACAGGTCCGTGATGAGTTTCTCGTACTGCAGCTTCTCCTCCTCGGTGGGCGGAGCAACGCTCTCAGGCAAAGCTGGCGTCTCACTGCTGTTCTTCTTGTTTCTGCTGCTCAGCTGCTCCTCCACAGGTACAGACTCACCTGTAGGAGACACCACCCACCGCTCAGTTTCACATTTCATTTAAACTGCTCGTGTGCTTCACCTGTGCAAAGTCTGGACTCCGACGGACAGTGACGCAGAAATATGTTCACATTTTTGTCAAATGTTTTTCTTTCTAGTAAACAAGAATTATTTACACCAAAACAGAATTAAAAGAAAACACTATGAAGCCAATTTGCATTAGAATTACAACCTTAACAGAAAAAAATAAAGAGTTCAAGATTACTATGCACTAACAGCAACTCAGAGGTGAATTTCTAATGAACTCCTGCTGCTCTGCAGAAACTATGTCCTAGAAAACGACAGAAGTAAAACGTTATAATCATAATTAAGAGACCACTGGAAACGCTTTGAGAATAGATCAATAGATGATGGGAGTGGGACTGTAAGGATCGACAGTTGTGAAGATGTTCTTAGCGTTGGAGGCTTGTCCTTTTAGTGGTAGATAAGAAACACATCACTCTGGCCAATCAATTCGGTTTTCTTCACCAGACCATAAAAGAGAAGAAACATCACTGCTGTAGAGGAGATCTGCATGGAGGAATGGGCCAAAACATCCCTGCTCTAAAGCAGATCTGCATGGAGGAATGGGCCAAAACATCACTGCTCTAGAGGAGATCTGCATGGAGGAATGGGCCAAACATCACTGTTCTAGAGCAAATCTACAAGGAGGGATGGGCCAAACATCAATGCTCTAGAGGAGATCTGCATGGAGGAATGGGCCAAACATCACTGCTCTAGAGGAGATCTGCATGGAGGAATGGGCCAAACATCACTGCTCTAGAGGAGATCTGCATGGAGGAATGGGCCAAAACATCCCTGCTCTAAAGCAGATCTGCATGGAGGAATGGGCCAAAACATCACTGCTCTAGAGGAGATCTGCATGGAGGAATGGGTCAAACATCACTGCTCTAGAGGAGATCTGCATGGAGGAATGGGCCAAACATCACTGCTCTAGAGGAGATCTGCATGGAGGAATGGGCCAAACATCACTGCTCTAGAGGAGATCTGCATGGAGGAATGGGCCAAACATCACTGCTCTAGAGGAGATCTGCATGGAGGAATGGGCCAAACATCACTGCTCTAGAGGAGATCTACAAGGAGGGATGGGCCAAACATCACTGCTCTAGAGGAGATCTACATGGAGGAATGGGCCAAAACATCACTGCTGTAGAGGAGATCTGCATGGAGGAATGGGCCAAAACATCGTTGCTCTAGAGGAGATCTGCATGGAGGAATGGGCCAAACATCACTGCTCTAGAGGAGATCTACAAGGAGGGATGGGCCAAACATCACTGCTCTATATGAGATCTGCATGGAGGAATGGGCCAAAACATCGTTGCTCTAGAGGAGATCTGCATGGAGGAATGGGCCAAACATCACTGTTCTAGAGCAAATCTACAAGGAGGGATGGGCCAAACATCAATGCTCTAAAGCAGATCTGCATGGAAGAATGGGCCAAACATCACTGCTCTAGAGGAGATCTGCATGGAGGAATGGACCAAAACATCAATGCTCTAGAGGAGATCTGCATGGAGGAATGGACCAAAACATCACTGCTCTAGAGGAGATTTGCATGGAGGAATGGGCCAAACATCACTGCTCTAGAGGAGATTTGCATGGAGGAATGGGCCAAAACATCACTGCTCCAGAGGAGATCTACATGGAGGAATGGGCCAAACATCACTGCTCTAGAGGAGATCTACAAGGAGGGATGGGCCAAACATCACTGCTCTATATGAGATCTGCATGGAGGAATGGGCCAAACATCACTGCTCTAGAGGAGATCTGCATGGAGGAATGGGCCAAACATCACTGCTCTAGAGGAGATCTACAAGGAGGGATGGGCCAAACATCACTGCTCTAGAGGAGATCTACATGGAGGAATGGGCCAAAACATCACTGCTCTAGAGGAGATCTGCATGGAGGAATGGGCCAAACATCACTGCTCTAGAGGAGATCTGCATGGAGGAATGGGCCAAACATCACTGCTCTAGAGGAGATCTGCATGGAGGAATGGGCCAAACATCACTGCTCTAGAGGAGATCTGCATGGAGGAATGGGCCAAACATCACTGCTCTAGAGGAGATCTGCATGGAGGAATGTGCCAAACATCACTGCTCTAGAGGAGATCTGCATGGAGGAATGGGCCAAACATCACTGCTCTAGAGGAGATCTACAAGGAGGGATGGGCCAAACATCACTGCTCTAGAGGAGATCTACATGGAGGAATGGGCCAAAACATCACTGCTCTAGAGGAGATCTGCATGGAGGAATGGGCCAAACATCACTGCTCTAGAGGAGGTCTGCATGGAGGAATGGGCCAAACATCACTGTTCTAGAGGAGATCTACAAGGAGGGATGGGCCAAACATCACTGCTCTAGAGGAGATCTACATGGAGGAATGGGCCAAAACATCACTGCTCTAGAGGAGATCTACATGGAGGAATGGGCCAAAACATCACTGCTCTAGAGGAGATCTGCATGGAGGAATGGGCCAAACATCACTGCTGTAAAGCAGATCTGCATGGAGGAATGGGCCAAAACATCAATGCTCTAGAGGAGATCTGCATGGAGGAATGGGCCAAACATCACTGTTCTAGAGCAAATCTACAAGGAGGGATGGGCCAAACATCACTGCTGTAAAGCAGATCTGCATGGAGGAATGGGCCAAAACATCAATGCTCTAGAGGAGATCTGCATGGAGGAATGGGCCAAACATCACTGCTCTAGAGGAGATCTGCATGGAGGAATGGGCCAAACATCACTGCTCTAGAGGAGATCTGCATATAGGAATGGGCCAAACATCACTGCTCTAGAGGAGATCTGCATGGAGGAATGGGCCAAACATCACTGCTCTAGAGGAGATCTACATGGAGGAATGGGCCAAACATCACTGCTCTAGAGGAGATCTACATGGAAGAATAGGCCAAAACACCACTGTTCTAGAGGAGATCTACATTTTGTTGTGAATACCTTGTGAAGACTCACAGAAAATTCACAGAAAACATTTGACTGCTATTGTCAACAAATAGCATTTAACAAAGTATTGAGTTGAACTTTTGTTATTAACCAAATTCTTATTTTCCACCATAATTAACAAATAAATACTTTAACAATCAGACAATGGGATTTTCTGGAATTTTTTTCTCATTTTGTGTCTCATAGTTTAGATTTACAGATGATGTAAATTACAGGCCTGTCTCATCTTTTTAAGTGGGAGAACTTAGACAATCAGTGGCTGACTAAATACCTTTTTGCCCCCCTCTATATTGACACCAGTGGGGGAAACTAATTATTAGCCCAAAAAGAACAGAAGACTGATTTCAATAGTTTTTTTTTTTTGTCCCAGCACTAAGAAAGACTCTTTTGAGGAAGATGTTTTGAATTTCAAATGTATTTCTATTTAAATTATTTTATTTTCTTATCATATGTGTTTGGTGTTTTGCTTTAAATTCAGAACTCATTCTAAAAAAAACACCTAATAAATGATGAAATATGACTAATAAATCTCTGTTTCTGACCTTTTCGCCACCTTTTTAGCTCACTCTCCAGTTTCTGGATCACGATGCTCAGACTCTTGTTCTTCTCTTTTTCTTTTTCGTATTTCTTCTTCCATTCCTCAGCAGTCAGCTCCAGATTTACAGACACCGTGTTCTTTATGGTTTTGGCCCTTAAATGCAGAATCAAAAGCTTTATGGTCACATCACTAAAGAAACCAGGAGGGATGCAAATGGAAACAGGTAAGTTTGTCCTGGAAGGAAGCTCCAGCTACAGATGAAGATCTGGATAAATATCAACTGGATTTTCTGGGAAACAGAAAATAATAGAAGCTCTCCTGTAAAAAAAAGGTGGGTGAGTATTTTGTTATTTACATTTTCACATGAAAACAAGGCAGACACACCGTCTTTGTCATCTTCAAACTCAGCAGAGGATTTCTACACATTCTGGACTGAATCAGAGGTTGATGAAGGATGATCTACTACCTCTGTCCGAACATGAGGGTGGACTTGGTTTCAGCTTCATTATAAACGGATGGCGAGCAACATATGATGATGGTGGTTCGACAGTTTCCTCCCAATGAATCCTGCAGGATTCGAGTCATCTTACTGTCTCGGTATGGGACATGTCCTTTCTGCAAGAGAGCAGCAGACAGAATGTCCATGAGGACAAATCCCTCAAGATGTTTCCACTTTAAGGATTTTACCTCCAGGTGTCCAAGAATCTCTAGAAAAAACGGTTTTAAATGGCCATAAACACCATACATATGCGTCATCAGTTTGTTCACTTCCGATGAATTCATGTAACACTGTTTCTGAAACAGGCAAGTCCAAAGATCGGTCTGCAGGTCAAATGCAGCCTGAAGCTCACGGTCCTGTTAGAAAAGTGGATGAAATATGGCCTCCAGCACTGCTGGCAGGACAAAAATGCAGCCAAAATATATACATATGTATGTTTGTTGAGGTTCAATTCCCGTTCCTGCTGCTTATGGTTTCGTCTTTTAGTGTTTCGTGTGTTCGGCCCGTTTCTGTCCCTGCTGTTTCTCTCTGAGTTTTCCTACATGCTGTTCTTTTCCTTCCCTTCATCTCAGAGATCCAGGAGGCTTCTGCCGCATGGCCGGCTTTGGAGAAGCACAGCTCGCCACCAGCTTGGGGAATTCCCACACTCACCTATGCAGGTGTGATCTACTAACGTCACCTGCTGGTGGAATCCTATGGAGCTAGAATTGAGACTTTCAATTTGTACTTGTAACTTTGGTTTTGTTACTTGTAACTTTGGTTTTGTTACTTGTAACTTTGGTTTTGTTACTTGTAACTTTGGTTTTGTACTTGTAACTTTGGTTTTGTACTTGTAACTTTGGTTTTGTTCCTTGTAACTTTGGTTTTGTACTTGTAACTTGGGTTTTGTTACTTGTAACTTTGGTTTTGTACTTGTAACTTTGGTTTTGTTACTTGTAACTTTGGTTTTGTACTTGTAACTTTGGTTTTGTTACTTGTAACTTTGGTTTTGTACTTGTAACTTTGGTTTTGTACTTGTAACTTTGGTTTTGTTACTTGTAACTTTGGTTTTGTACTTGTAACTTTGGTTTTGTACTTGTAACTTTGGTTTTGTTCCTTGTAACTTTGGTTTTGTACTTGTAACTTGGGTTTTGTTACTTGTAACTTTGGTTTTGTACTTGTAACTTTGGTTTTGTTACTTGTAACTTTGGTTTTGTACTTGTAACTTTGGTTTTGTTACTTGTAACTTTGGTTTTGTACTTGTAACTTTGGTTTTGTACTTGTAACTTTGGTTTTGTTACTTGTAACTTTGGTTTTGTACTTGTAACTTTGGTTTTGTACTTGTAACTTGGGTTTTGTTACTTGTAACTTTGGTTTTGTACTTGTAACTTTGGTTTTGTACTTGTAACTTGGGTTTTGTTACTTGTAACTTTGGTTTTGTACTTGTAACTTTGGTTTTGTTACTTGTAACTTTGGTTTTATTACTTGTAACTTTGGTTTTGTTACTTGTAACTTTGGTTTTGTTACTTGCAACTTTGGTTTTGTTACTTGTAACTTTGGTTTTGTTACTTGTAACTTTGGTTTTGTACTTGTAACTTTGGTTTTGTACTTGTAACTTTGGTTTTGTCCCTTGTAACTTTGGTTTTGTACTTGTAACTTGGGTTTTGTTACTTGTAACTTTGGTTTTGTACTTGTAACTTTGGTTTTGTTACTTGTAACTTTGGTTTTGTACTTGTAACTTTGGTTTTGTTACTTGTAACTTTGGTTTTGTACTTGTAACTTTGGTTTTGTTACTTGTAACTTTGGTTTTGTACTTGTAACTTTGGTTTTGTACTTGTAACTTTGGTTTTGTTACTTGTAACTTTGGTTTTGTACTTGTAACTTTGGTTTTGTACTTGTAACTTGGGTTTTGTTACTTGTAACTTTGGTTTTGTACTTGTAACTTTGGTTTTGTACTTGTAACTTGGGTTTTGTTACTTGTAACTTTGGTTTTGTACTTGTAACTTTGGTTTTGTTACTTGTAACTTTGGTTTTATTACTTGTAACTTTGGTTTTGTTACTTGTAACTTTGGTTTTGTTACTTGCAACTTTGGTTTTGTTACTTGTAACTTTGGTTTTGTTACTTGTAACTTTGGTTTTGTACTTGTAACTTTGGTTTTGTACTTGTAACTTTGGTTTTGTCCCTTGTAACTTTGGTTTTGTACTTGTAACTTGGGTTTTGTTACTTGTAACTTTGGTTTTGTACTTGTAACTTTGGTTTTGTTACTTGTAACTTTGGTTTTGTACTTGTAACTTTGGTTTTGTTACTTGTAACTTTGGTTTTGTACTTGTAACTTTGGTTTTGTACTTGTAACTTTGGTTTTGTTACTTGTAACTTTGGTTTTGTACTTGTAACTTTGGTTTTGTACTTGTAACTTGGGTTTTGTTACTTGTAACTTTGGTTTTGTACTTGTAACTTTGGTTTTGTACTTGTAACTTGGGTTTTGTTACTTGTAACTTTGGTTTTGTACTTGTAACTTTGGTTTTGTTACTTGTAACTTTGGTTTTATTACTTGTAACTTTGGTTTTGTACTTGTAACTTTGGTTTTGTTACTTGCACACACTAACAATTCAAGTTCCAGGTTCCAGGTACAAAACCTAAAAAACATTTTTACCATATTTGGCATGCCAGGAAGAGCCAATGAGGGGCGAATTTCAACCATGTTTCTAGAATAAACATTTTAGAGTCCATAAAGGTTGTGGACAGGAGTCTTTCTATAGATAACCAGTTCAAACAGGAGTCTTTAATACAGGTAACCAGTGGAGGACAGAGGATCCTCTACAGAAGAAGTTACAGGTCTGTGAGAGACAGAAATCCTGCTCATTTGTAGATGAACAAATACTTATTTTTCACCATAATTTACAGATAAATTCTTTAAAAATCAGATAATTTGATTTCTGGATTTTTTTCTCATTTTTCTCTCATAGTTGAGGTTTACCTATGATGTAAATTTCATGCCTCTCTCATGTTTTTGTGTGGGAGAACTTGCACAACTGCACAACAAAACATATGCAACAAATGAAATAACAACCAAATTTATGTTGTTAAACTATAACTCTGCATTTAATAATATTAGTTTTGGTAGTACTACTTAGTAGTTTGACAGCCCCCACTGGAAATCTGGCCCTCCTGGCAAAAGCGAAAGCATCAATCAAACATGTTTGTGTCACACTGGCTGTAACAGACTCACCGTTCCTTCACTCAGAGCAGCAATGACGTTTCCAAGGGCAGACAGAGACTTGTTGATGTTCTTTGCTTCATCCAATATGGCTCCCTCTGCACCGGTTTTACTCACCTGAACAGAGAAACAACAGCGGCGGCATGAGAAGAGCTCAGAGACGATCTCCACGAGGACAGGCTAAAGAAACTGGAGCCACAACCAGCCCAGCCACACCTTTTCACTGCCAGCCAGGTCCACCAGGTAGAGTTTCCCAGACAGTTTGGTTTCTGTCTCCACGTTCTCCTGCTTGATGTTGATCAGGAAAATACTGTGACTGCGGGAGCTGTGCTCATTCATGTCTGCAGGAAGAATGGAGACGGTCGTGTCACGACTCACAATATCAACAAATCAGTCAGGCAGAAGTTAGAAAAGCTGCAAATTCAGAAACCAGTCAACCCACAACTAATGAGAAAAGTTCATAATTCATTTTTTCAATGTCTTTTTTATGAATTATTACTGTGGAAGTGTTTTGCAGTGTTTGCACATTCTCATTTTTGGTGTTTTTTGTTAAAATATTTTCTTGTTTTTAATACTTTTTGTGTGTTTTTTGTTCCACGTCACTTTTTAGAAAAATACATTATGTTTTTGTGGCCTTTAAGGCTTTCATTCATAAAATATAGCTTTCAAAATTTACAATAATAGAATGAAAACATTGTTTTATTATTCAATATTAACCATTTTAATTTAATTTCTTTTTATCAGCAGCACCCCCCCCCCCCCTCTGTTAAATGAGATCCTCCTGCTGCAGAATATTTGCTGAATTAAAAATGCAAAAAAATCAAACTTGACATTTTCTATCATTGTGACTTTGATGCACCTTTTTTATTTCTCTTTTTTTTATTATTATTGAATATAAACTTGACCGCACTGGAGTAAAAATCCAACAGTATATCTCTGCATGTAAATGTCATTCTATTGGTGGTTTCAGTCCTGGATGAGGACAGAATATGGTTACATTTTTGGGGGTAATTTTAGAGTTTTTACCCCCCAACTACCATCCTGGTTTTCCTCACAATAGTTTAGCAAACAGCTCAAAGTAAGCTGGACTCTTTCTTCCACTTGGCAGTGTGTGCATTTCAACTGCAGTTACAGATATCATAATAAACCTTCAACGTTGATTCTGCCTCATCTCTATAAACTGGACAAAGAAGAGAGGAACAACAGAGAAGAATATGCTGCAAATAACAGTAATTATTTCTGTTGTATGTTTTAAAAAAGATAGAAAATATTTAATAGAGAAATGTTGAATTTGAATCTGCACAATCCTTATTTCTCCAGTGTCTTTTGCATCTAACTTGGATGACATTTTCTACTGTGTGGCGCTTTTCCCATCCAATGTTATCCTGAATCTTTTGTCACCTGGTGACCAGTGAGGCACAGAAGTATGTGAACCGCTGTGATTTTACAAGTTCTGACATTTTCGTCGCTGCATTTCCTCTCAGAGACATCATCTGAAGAAATATGGAAATCACACGGCATGATTGTTTTATTTTTTTATTATTGCAACTGCTTGGGTGAATTTAATATTGTATGGAAGAATGAATGGCAATTAAAAATGTAATTGATGTTGTTTAAAACTTTTACTATTGGATTGTTTTCATATTGAATTCTCTACTGCTACATTTATTTTCAAATTGCTAGATTAAATTGTCAATTAGGATTTCAAGTTTGAATTATAGGTGAAAAAACTCCCCCAGGAGACAGTTAAGCCACTTATTTACAACACGAATACACAAATGAGATCAAATAAACCATCTGTAAATGTTCGTATCTAACAGCAGACTTCTATGAACTGGTTTCTAAGGATGACTGTAAATCTCCAATGCAGCTCCTTCAGAAATCAGGCAGCTGAAGACGTGACGCTGTCATAAGACTTACTTGTGACGGCAACATGCCTGTTTGCTTTTCCCTCATCAATGATGTCCATCACTTCGTCAGGACTGGACACAAAACGCTCTGTACAGCCCTAACGGGAGAAGAGAACCACTTTACGCTGTGTGAATGTGTCTGAACGTCCCGGTGATGGCGCCAACCGGCCTGCCACGCCTCTGTCCGTCTGCCCCAGGTGGGGGTAACTGCTGATGTAGAGGCTACATCAGCAGAATGAATGAATGATGGACACATTGGAAGAACTGTGAGCGTCCATTATTATTATTATTATTATTATTATTATAACCAAAAACTGAAAACCTTTTATTTTGCAAAGCATTTTACTGAAACTATTACATTCATTGTTTATAGTTTACAGCTGCCATCTCATTTTTGTTACTTCTCTTAATTTTAGAAAAGCAATGTTTGCTTTGACAAGCTAAAAATACATTTTTGGCTTGAAAACACAGAATCAAGGCAGCACAACTAAAAGTACTACTGGTAGTGCTGGAATGAACAATCCGGATAAATACGCACTGAGCTCAGCCCACAAGAGTGAGTGTACCCACAAGCGGGTACTAGTACACTAGCGGTACTAGTGCGTGTACCGCTTTAAGACATCACGTGACCTATACAGGAAGTGTGTCGATGGGACGTGTTTCAAAGGACACCAACCATATTGAGGTGTTGCTGTGGATTTGATGGAGAGGAAACGGTTTGCTGCTGCTGTGTCTGTTGGATCTTTGCTTGTCTGGTCTGAAATGTGTGTCTGTTCTTTTCTGCTTGCTGTTACGTGTCACTTTGTGGACAGAGAACTCCGTTCATCCGTGTTGGAGAACAGGAAACACTGAAGCGCCCTGCAGAAAGCGTGGCCACAGGTCAAAACCAGCTTGATGGAAGAGTGCGGCATATGGGCCGGTCATGTGACTCAGCAGCATATGCCAAGATAAATGTATTGCCCATGCAATGAATTGAATTGTGTTATGAAGTAACATTTTTTTACACGGCACAACACAGCAAACTGTCACATAGTGTCAATCAAGCATTACAGCCAAAGAAAAGCTCACTCACATGAGGAAAAAAGTCTCAGGGTCAAAGGTCATTCCATTGATAAAAAGGACCCACATTGAATTCTTCCCCTACAGCTTCTCCCTACTCCAACATTTAGCCCTCCTAATTTAGAGTAACAGAAAAATAAGGTCTTCTGCTGTGGACGTCACTACCACTCGATGACATCATCAATAGTCGCCAGTTCCACGTTGGCTGGCACGTTGCCAGCGCTCCAGAAGAGCATGACAACATCAGTTCTCTAACTTTAAAATGCTAAAACAAAAAGGTTTACTTACATTTACATGTAAACTTCTGTGCTTCAGAGCACACTAAAGACCACACACCCACGGGAAAAAACGCGTCTCGCTGTGTAGCGGAGAAGAATCGCAGGGATTCAGAGGCCTCCATCACGAGGGTCTCCATTTCAGACACCCCTATCCCTCCAAACGCCCAACAATTGGAGGGATAGGGAGAAGCCAGCGGCGTAGGGGAGGAATTCAGATTCACCCCAAGCCTCTACAGAGTCTAAAACTGCTGCTAAACAGCTGGCTGAAAACAGACGAATTCACTAAACCTCAGGTACCACTAACTGCCCTGTCTGCAGGTGGAAAATGAGCAAAACTGTAAGAGTCACGCAGGAGGCCTGCAGGACATTTTAAGATCATAGATCGCTATGTGAGCCTGTTGAGTGAAAGTCTTCATGCACATTTTTTGTCGTGACGCGGGCGCCAGGTAAGCGGCTGAAAGGCTCAGCGTGTAGGATTGGCAAACCAGGGTTTGTTTCCAAGGGGGCGCCATGAGCTTCGTCCAGTGCCGGTCTTTCTGTCTACCTACACTCAGTCAGGAGTGATGGCCTGTAGTGGTTAGCATCGCTGGCAACAAGCATTTCTTTATTATATTCACACTGGATCAGTCGAGGCCCGGGTTAACAGCAACCGCTATCGGTGCTGTTCCCCGTCAGAGTGGAAATCGGACAACTGTTGATCTAAGGCGCATTGGTAGGAAGAGAGAGAAGAGGAAAGTCATGAGTGTTGGACTGACAGTAGGGACTCTGAATGTTGGAACTATGACAGGAAAAGGTGAAGAGTTGGTGGACATGATGCAGAGGAGGAAGGTAGACATGCTGTGTGTCCAGGAGAGCAGGTGGAACGTTAGCAAGGCTCAAGTTGAAGAAGAAGAAGACAAAGACGAAAGAGGAGGAGGAGTCACCAATCAACCTATGAAGTATGTTTTTGGACCGGAGTAAACTAATGGGGAAAACATGCAAAGCCACACAGAAAGGACCCAGCTGGGATTTGAACCAGAACCTTCTCACTGTGAGGTGAGAGATTATTATCCCCCAGTGAAGCCAATGTCATAATACACAAATATTAAATGTATTTGACAAAAGTATCACCCAGCTATGGCACATTCTTTTCCACTGAAAGGCAGTTTAAACAATGTTGAAGCATCAACTACGAATCATGCCAGTATTGAACGTACAGCTCATAAAGCTAAACTCCTCCCCTGGACCATGTTCCTTCGCTGGCGGTCCAACTCAACCACTTCATGACCAGTCCAAGCAAAATGTTCCCGTGTCAAAGTTGACATAGGACTGATTGACACGTTTGTGGTTGAAAAGCCAAAATGGGATGTCAGCAGAGGCCATCCATCCGTGTCCTCCGCCACATTCAGACTCAAAGCTGAAACCAAAGTCATGTGCCAGAAGACTTCTACACTTGTTGCTTAAAAGATAAATGAGTTTTGGTACTCGCTCATTTTCTACTACTTCTAAAGGTCACTCAAACAACCAACCTGCGTGACAGAAGACATTTTATAATGTTCCTTGGAGAGCTTATAGACCTTCTGCATCAAGACATGTCTGTCAGCATGAGTGCATGGAGGGCTCAGAGCAGGACAGACAAATATGTCAGACAAGTAACACTGTGCTGATAAAATCCCAACATTAAACCTCTCTTCAGGTTCATCTGCATACGCCGGGGGAAATGTATTGTGGGATGAGACACGTACCCTTGTCTGGGCAATCACAGAGATGGATACAACTTAACATTTATTCCTGTCCAACCAAGCCGTAGCCACAAGAACTTGTTTGTGAGGGTATTTCATGCATGTGTTTTTATAAATGCTGTGTGCACATAGAAGGAACTACACAGGGAAGCTTTGAGAGCAGTAACTGGGTCATGTCATTACCAAAAAGATGCACATTACTGAACTGTATACTCGGTACGTGTTTGTATTTAAGCAGCTCAATAAGTAGAGATTTCATGAATTTATCATGGGCCACAGAGTCCAATTAAAGGAATTGTCTTGACTCATTGTAATGTCTTCTAGCTTTATCTATGACTGGCTGACCTCAGTCTGCAGGGTTAGATCACTATTGTGAGACGCAAAAGCCAAAAGACTAGAGTGCATCATGTACCCTTAATACTACATGTATATCACAAATAAATATATAGTTTCAAACACGTTACAGTCCTACTAGCGAAACAAAACATCTTATGGGTTGGTTTGAAACTTGCATGCAAATGCAGGAATGTAACCTTGTACCTTGACAAAAGGAACCCTGTTTTTGTCCTCATGAACAGCCAAGTTGGTCTTTGATACTGAAACAAAATGTTACGTTTAAAAAAGTCCCGTTTGCAAAAAACATGAAATACGTCTGACTGCGCAACACGTCTTACCGTCCAATAGGTCTCTGATTTTGTCCAAATAGATTTCAAAGTAGGAAACCTGCAGATTAAGAGAAGTTCATAGACATCAAGTAAAGTTAGGAAGATGTTAAACATCTGAAGACGTTCATCCTTAAAAAGCATAGATTGCAATGTAAGGTGGACGTCACCAACATCACCTTGATGTGGAATTCCAGATTATCATCCATAGCATAGATGTGATCAAAGATGTCTCTGGCTATGCGAGGGATGATCCCCATCAGGCGGGAATTGTGAAGGTTTCCCTGAACACAGATACGACATGAAAACAGGTAGAAATCCCAGACATGTTCAGTCCTGTATGCACACACACACACACACACCCACCCACACACACACACACACCCACACACACACACCCACACACACACACACACACACACCCACACACACACACACACACACACACACACACCCACACACACACACACACACCCACACACACACACACACACACACACACCCACACACACACACACACACCCACACACACACACACACACACACCCACACACACACACACACACACACACACACACACACACCCACACACACACACCCACACACACACCCACACACACACCCACACACACACACACACACACACACACACACACACACACACACACACACACCCACACACACACACACACACACCGACCCACACACACACACACACACACACACACACACACACACACTGACCTCCATTGTGTGAGTCTTTCCTGATGATGTCTGTCCATAGGCAAAGATGGTACCGTTGTATCCCCCCAATACATCTGAAATGCAGAGCGAGACACACAGCAATCAATACAAACAGAAGCAACACAACAAACATGAAACACAAGAGCAACACACACATAGAAAAGATAAGCAACATAACAGTAGAAAACAAAGAGACATTCACCTCTGACGATCTGCTTTGCACAGGAGTCATACACCTGAACCTGCTCCGTGTTTGGAGGAAGGACTTTGTCGAACATATAAGGTTTTCCCTGAAACACAGGAAACATCCTGTCAAAATAAAAGCCTCATCATCATTTTCACTACTGCCTCCAGTCTGGATCTGTTCTAGTTGATGAAGAAAGAAAATAACTGATGTGGGAAAAACAGTGAAATTCTATCTTTCCTCCTTTTTTCCCATGACTGAAAAGGAACCAGTGGAGGCTAAGAAGAGCTGCAGGTGTCCTTTATTTTGGGATGTTTCTACTTAAAACTGCAGACACTTGAAGTGTCTCCTTCTCAGGGTGATTGAAAACTTTTTCATGCCCACAATTTGCAACCAGCCTGAATTATTTTTGTATTATTGGTTGAATCCATTGTCTTCCTGTTTCTTTTTCTTTATTTTAGTATCTTCTTGCATTTTTGCTGCTTAACCCCAACAATTGTTGATCTATTTCAACTCTTCAAATGTTCAGCTCTTTCAGCTTTTTCCAGCTGTGACTTTTGGTCCTTCAGATCCTTGAACTTTTCCAGATATTCCAGGATTATATGGATTATATGTCCCATTCACTGTACCTGGTTGTTGGAGTAATGTGAGTTATAGTGTATAGCTTTGCTGGTTCGATACCCGACTCTGGGTTTTTTCACAAAAACATGTTTTTTTTTGTTATTGGGCTGTTTTCACTTTATTTATGGTCAAATTTGATCCTTTATTTTACCTTTTTTAGGCCAGTTATTCCCCTTTACGTTTCATTTTCACTCAGCAATACAGCATCAATCCTGCAGCTTCTTCCTTCCAGTTACCACCAACATGTTCCACAGAAAAGTGGGAATTTCCTGTTCGGATTTCTGCCCAAAGCCTTGAAGTTCCTGTTTTCCCGTTTTTCCTTTCTTATCCTGGAGCTTCAGTCAGACAGAACAGGAGCATGGATGGTTTTTCCAGAACCCCCCCCGTCTGTTTCTGCAGATCCGTTTCTTCTGCCTCCATCATCGGATGATGCCCCCCCCCCCCTGTCAAATACCTGCTGCTGCTGCTTTTCGTCTTTAAACCCCCCACACCCACCGTCAGACACAGACTCACCCCGCCCCCACCCGTGGGGTGTGCCCCCCGCCCCCGGCTGTGTAGTGTTTTTTTTTCCGCGCCGCGTGCCGCCCCGCACTCACCGCCAGAACCACCGTGTCCTCCCCGCTGAACTTGGGGATGAATTTGTCCCCGCGGCTTCGCTCCGTGTCGTTGAGCGGCCGGAAGCGGCACATCACCCGGACCCCGCACTCTGCCGCGTCCATCCTCACGGACCGTTACACCCAGACGACAGGAAGCAGCGGCGGCAGCGCCCCGCCCAGTCCGCCTCGCGCCGCGCCGCTTTGTCCGTTGTGATGATGCGCGTGCCAGCTCCGATGTCACAGGTGTACAAGGAGACGCCAAGCCGCGCGGACTTATGGGAGATGAAGTCCAACGTAGACCTCAGGCGTGCTGGAAAGCGCCTTAGTGGCAGGAGACCAACCTGATCTCCCAACTTGAGTTTATTTTTTATTTAGTTTTGTTACAGTTTAGAAAAAAGCAAAGCAGAAATTAATTTTCTATGTTCATTCTAGCTGTGTGGTTTTAGAACTGTTCACCAATGTTATTAAAGTCCCACGCTGATCATCATTTGTTTAGTCTGTTGTCAAATCGTTCCCAGTGGTCTTTTAATGAAGATGATGATGATGCTGTTTTTCTTTTTCTAGGACATAGTTTCTGCAGAGCGGCAGGCGTTCATTAGAAATTCACCTCTGAGTCGTGGGACTGATTTACATGTAGTGAGACCTGCCCTGCTTCCCGACATCCGTCTGAGTCTTTCCCGCTAGCTTACAGTCACTCACAACCCCAAGCTAACATATGGATGCAACAAAAATGCAGACAATATCAGAGCTGTCCATCCGTACGGCCCACCTCCACCTCCTCTGCTTCTCCTCCAGAACATCTCCCCACTGCCTTCCAGCTTTCATCCATGTCTAACATCTCCAACGTTCTGTAGGTATGGTTGCAGGACCAACCATCTTTCCACTCTTCCTCCTCGTCAGCGTCTTCCTCACTTCATCTTTACTGATCTTTGCTGTTTTCTGCTCCACAGCAGCCTCCTCTTCTCTGTGTTCTCTAACATGCTCCTCATTCATCAGACCTTCAAGGTTCTCCTTCCATCTTCCCGTCACACTTTTAGAACCTGTCAACACATTTCCATCCATCTGTCCTTCATCGTCCTAAGCTGCTGCTCATCTGCACAGATCCGTGTCTCCCTCCTCTGTGTCCAAACTGTCATACTCTCATCCGCCCTTTGACCTTTACCTGCTTCACCTCCACCAGGTGCTGCATCTCTCTGTTCTCATGTCTTCTGTCCTCTCAGAGTTCTACTTTTCTTACATAACCTTTTCCTCTGAACAAACTCCTGAACTTCTTCATTCCAGATGAAACACTGAGTCTCCTCTCAGTCTCCATCATCACTTCAGCTGTTTCTGTCCAGTCGTCTGGAAGAACCTCCTGATCTCCCAAAGTCTGTTTATACTCCTCCCTTAAAGAGCCAATCAACACATCTATGTCCTTCCTCATCCTAACCTGCTGCTTCTCTGTCTTACCTGTACACATCTACCTCTCCATTGTGAGATGACCTCACCCATTCATTTTTTTTACGGTATCACTCGCTGTGATATCATTGTCTGGGGGGGGGTGTAGTTTACATAGCCAAAAATTCCTTTTTGCCGGGTCCTAGGTGTGTGCAAATTTTGGTGACTTTTCGTGCAATTTTCTCTCAAACACGCAAAACATTTTCCAACTGCGCAGACACAAAATGGTCCTTGCAGTCAGTGACTGCTACAGACCAAAGCTCTGGAAGGTACAGTTGGCGGCTAAAATCACGGCGGCTCGGGGGGGATGTGAGTCAGCTGACAGAGCCCCAGACAGGTGCAATAAACACCCAAGTGCCAATGAGATGACCATACCTGAAGTACTGGAAACTGCTAAACAAAGGCTCCTGGCCTTGAGCAGACACTTGAAAAGGTTTACAAGAGAAAATGATAGTGGCTTGTTGAAGACAAGAAACCGTCAACAAACCCCTCATCTTTATATCTCATAGATCATAGATCTTTGCTTGAAAGTCTACCTGCAAAAGTGTATTTCCTGTGGTTGGCCTACAGGACAGCACAGAACGATTCATCCCGGCACCACAGGAACAAGCCCTGAGGACCAGAGCGACGGAGGCTCAGATCTACAACACCAGACAAGACGGTGGCAGGGAAAGCCCACAAAAATGTTTGCAGCATCCATTGTTTCGCATCATGTTTTGATCTGTTTAACTTAGCTTTACATTTAGAATGAGTGCAGGGAAAGAGAACGTTTACAGTCTGGGGTTACAGGAATTGTTACCTAAAAGTTCTCACAATAACAGAAAGACCAACAGTGTGTGTGCGGTTGCTTCAGAAACTCCGGGTCATCTCAACAACAGTTGTGTGCTTCCAAAGGGGTCCAGGGCTGGAGCCTGCAGACGGTCTGTTAGCGTGAATTAGATTGATTCCTCATTGTTCAGTTTGATGAGCTGTGGAAACTGTATTATATGAACTCACTGCTCCTTAGAACAGCGTGAAGCAGATCAGCGCCTGATTGGCTAAAGGCATAGACGACACATAATGAGTTGAGATGACCTGGGCTTGAATAGGCCTTAGTCTGACAAAGACATTCAATCTAGAGAAGAAAGTGCTCGGCAGTAGAAGGGACAAAGGTCAGAAGGTCATCGATAACACGCGTTAACTTTTACATAAAGGTCATCTTGAGAGGCTAAGACGTGCAAGATTCCAGACCACCACAGTTATATCTACGACATAGTGAGATCAAACGACACAGCATCAAAACACAAATACCTTCACAGGGAATAACAAAATGCACTTTACTCCATGTAAGTTCTACGGCTGCTGTAAGAGCTATAAATGACTGAATTCATGAATAATGTCTTATGGACATAAGGTCCAAGTAACAAGATCATAAAAACAGAAAGAATCAACATTCATAAAGGTAGACTAAAAAAAGAAAAGCATACAGAAATGCTAAGAACAGACAGAACTGAGTAAAATGCAAATAACAAACCAAAAAGCTGCAGGGCTTAAACATGCATCCATGGCAGAACCGCCAGACTGGGGACTGATCTTCAAGAAAGCCGTGCTTTACATAGATGAGGTCTGAAATGATGTCATTGGGAGGCATGAAGACGTCTAAAACCATAGATACACGTCTGTAAGAGCCTGGAGAGTGTGGACTCCTGCACCACCACGGTCTTCTCTGTCGCTCCACACTTCCTCCCCCAAACCACAGCTCCTCTAAACAGTCCAGCTGGAAACTCTTCTGTCTCATCTCCTTAAAACTCTTCCATTCCTCCACAGGTATGTTTTCAGGGCGAAGCAGATAGCAAGCACAGGAATCATTCTCGGGCTAGCATATTTAAGGCAAGTCCCCCTCCCTTTTGATCATAAGTAGTTCTTTGAGTATTCATAAGTTCATCTTTAAATTTGAAAAAAACTTGCTACACAAATGAGTTAAAACGATATTTGCCTTTTAGGTGAAAGTGAAAGGCAGCGCATCTTTGCATCATTTCCCGCCTTTAGGAACATGAAGCATGCAGAGACTGAGACTTCCGAATGACCTGCTCACTGATTCGTACCTTCTATTTGAAGTTACCACAGTAAACCAACAGACAGGAAGGAATTGAAGAGGGAAAAGGCCGGATTCAAAGCCACTCATGCCATCATAAAGCGGACTTTTGAAAGCTGTTTGAGCAGGCTCAGTGTGGACTCTGTCTCAGAAACCACAAAAACCCTGCATGCCTTCTGCTGCCTGTCAGCCATCTTACTCAGACACCAGGTTGCTTTTCTTTTTCCTAATGCAGCAAACAAAGCATTGACTGTGTTAGGGTGGGTCTGGATGAAGAGAACAGTGACTGCCACAAAAACCCAACAAATGCCCCCTGGGCATCTCTGGACAGAGGAGGAAACATGTTTGCGGAGCCCTTTGGTGTGTTAGGTTTAGATTTTGGCTACAGAGCTGGATGCCCGGCATGGAGGAGACGCTTTCAGCGCTGCAGAAATGTCACTTAGCAACACACCTCTGAGCTGGATGAAAGCTGAGGAAATCCCCCACCGCTGGGCTCCCGGAGGAGGCGTTAAAGGGTACAGCCTCAACATGTAGAGCATTTCTATCTGTCAATACATATTTTAGAAAAAGTTGCCAAAATTTTAAACATTAAGTCATTTTTGAAATAAAGAATTTCCAGACGCAGGGAAAGTCGAGCAGTTCCTAGCTTTAGCTTATGTGCTGAAAGGCAAGTGAAAGGAGTGAGACACAGAAACCTAAAAGTAATAGATACTCGTACTCTCAATGACAACAAGAGCTTGGTTTGCATAGCCAGTAGGTCAGACCTGTTCCAGGTGCATGTTGGATTCCAGCAGGGCTTCCCTTTATCCCTGGTTCTGTTCATAGTCAGAATTTCTAGGCACAGCCAGGGGCCGGAGGGGGTCTGGTTTGGAGACCACAGGATTTCCTCTCTGCTCTTTGCAGATGATGATGATGTCCTGTTGGCTTCATGGAGCCGGGACCTCCAGCGTGCATTGGAGCGGTTTGCAGCCGAGTGTGAAGCGGCTGGGATGAGGGTCAGCACTGCCAAATCTGAGGCCGTGGTACTTGGCCAGAGAAAGATAGTTTGTCCTCTCTGGGTGGGTGGAGTGTCCCTGCCCCAGGTGGAGGAATTCAAATACCTTGGGGTCTTGTTCACGACGGTGAGATTGACCGGTGGATTGGAGCAGCATCTGCGTTTTGCGGTCGCTGTATCGGTCCGTTGTGGTGGAGAGAGAGCTGTCAGAAAGCAAAGCTCTCAGTTTACCGGTCCATTTTCATTCCATCACCTATGGTCATGAGCTCTGGGTCATGACCCAAAGAACCAGGTCCTGAATACAAGCGGCTGACATGAGCTTTCTCTGTAGGGGGGCTGGGCCCTCCCTTGAGATAGGGTAGAAGCTCGGTCACCCACGGACTGGCCTGGGATCATCTCGAGGGTCTTTGTCTGTCCTCTGTCAGACATTCCAGGTTGGTGTTGATCATCCACAGCGGTCTTATTTTCTGTTTATTATAAGTGTCTGGTTTTCAGTTCTACATCATCAGATCTTCTGCTTTCTCTGCTTTTTGTTTCTCACTGGTTTTTGTCCCATTTAAGTTTATTAATTAAATCTTTACGTTTCTACCAAAAGACCCAGTTTCCTGCATTTTACACCTCCAGTTCCTGACAGCTGGATCCGATGTGACTCTGGTTTTAGATTGGGATCCACTGCTAAATTCTCTTTTGGATCCTCCATACAGGAATTTATGGTGACTGGAAAGATTCTAATACAGATGATGGTGAAACTGAATGACAGAGTCTAATGAAGGCAAATCGAATCCAAAAACATGGGGAACTCACTCTGAATCTCTGAACTCACCATAAATACTATTCATTTATTTTCAACATTTCCCCGGCGTTTTAATTTGTATTTAGGACCTACTTCCTGTTCCCAAACGATCTGCTGTGTGCTGACTTGTTGCACCGTGCCTAGATGTGTAGCTACAGTAGAAAGTGAGTCCTGGAGCGTTTTTCTGAAATAGGAGCCACGTTTTAGCTGTTCAATCAGTGGACGTGACTCGTCTGACCAGAACTCACAGCTTCCAGCTGCTTCACTGTCACGTGTCTTCAGTTATCTGTCTGTCTAACTGTCACTCACTGCCTCTCTCTCTGGCGACTCAGAGTCCGAGCGGAGCCGCAAAGACAGAACCCCCACATCACAAAAAAAGGGTACGATAGAATAATGTGAGATTTTTGTTTCTTGTGTGTCTAACGGGAATTTTTTAATGTTACTGAAAATAAAATTGTAAAAAATCCGAAGGACTAAAAAAGGGCAGATGCTCCATCACCCCTAGGGCCCTACGTGTGCACAGGCCTGATATATAACTCTTGAAGGAATTTTAATAACTATAGATGAATATTGCTTATTGATTAATTGCTTGTAACAAAAAAAGGAAAAACATGTTTTAAGCCCAACACTTAAAACCTTTACAGATCCAACAATTTGGATTTTTTAATTGCACTATCTAATCAAATTATTTGGGGGAGGGGGGTATGTTTGAGGGTTATTTTGGCCATGGGACTTCCCTGAAGACAAACATGTCCTTTTCATGAAAGGACATTCAGGAAAGACGATTGTGGTGTCAGATGTTCTAGTTAAGCCAAAGTCCCACTTCTGGCCACAACGTTTGAACCAAATCCACATATAATGCTGAATAAGAATCTATGTGACATTTTAGAATCCATTTTCTAAAGAGGTTTGTGTGGAGCCACATGTTGTTAGTGTGAGGGCACATCAGACTGACCCCCCAGTGGAGTCTTGGGAATCCTGTGAGACTCGATGAACCACTGAGTAAAGAAAAAGAAAAAACGCCGTCATCGCTGCTGGTTTGGTAAAGGAGAAACAGGCAGAGTGAAGACTGGTGCTGGTGGAAGTCCTCTGTAGCTGGCATGTAAGCTGCGCGGGTTTGAACGTAAGCCAGACAGACTTGGCAGCCGACCTCATGTTAATGATAATGCTGAAGACTTGAGAAAGCAACTTCCTGACAGATGGTTGCCATGGCGTCAGAGATGACAGAACAGAGCAGCTGTAGCTTTATTGTTTCTGATTAAAAGTCCAGCAGTTTATTTTGCTTCAGTTTGTGGTTTCCTCTGTCACACAATCTGTGGACAGCAGGGAACAGGAAGTGTCCCACGGAGGTAAACACTGACATATCTGGGCTTCTAGACACACATGCTTGGTTTGAACACAAACACTGAAGGGCTTTCTTCCAGAAATTCTCTAGTAAAAAATAACTGGATTATCATTATGATTGAAAAAAAAATGTAATGTGAAAACACAGCAAAAATAAACTTGTGTGTTTTTGTTATGTAATGTTATTGTTAAGTGCATTGGTACCCCAATGAGGATGAATTCTCTGGAAGAGCTTCCAGAGGTAGTCACCTGAAATGTTTTTCACTCCTCAGGTGTGTCCTGTCAGGTTTAATAAGTGTGATTTCTTGCCTTATTAATGGGGTTGGGACCATCAGTTGTGTTGTGCAGACGTCAGGTGGACACACAGCTGATAGTCCTACTGAATAGACTGTTAGAATTTGGATTATGGTAAGAAAAAAGCAGCCAAGTACAGAAAAACGAGTGACCATCATTACTTTAAGAAATGAAGGTCAGTCAGT
The DNA here is from genome assembly GCF_053564925.1 of Oryzias latipes. NCBI lineage: Eukaryota > Metazoa > Chordata > Actinopteri > Beloniformes > Adrianichthyidae > Oryzias > Oryzias latipes. The sequence continues at coordinate 1,641,616 of NC_136257.1, forward strand.
CTGAAAAATTGGGAAAACTTTGAAAGTGTCCCCAAGTGAGTCACAAAGACACTGGCTCACATGCGGACCCCCCCAGGAAAGGAAGACCCAGAGTCACCTCTGCTGCAGAGGATAAGTTCATCCGAGTCAGCAGCCTCAGAAATGGCAGCTTAACAGCAGGTCAATGGCACACAGAGTTCTAGCAGCAGACACATCTCTACTACAACTGTTAAAGGAGACTGTGAGAATCAGGCCTTCATGCTAGAATATCTGCTAGGAAACCACTGCTAAAGAAAGGCAACAAGCAGAAGAGACTTGTTTGGGCTAAAGAACACAAGGAATGGACATTAGACCATGGAAATCTGGGCTTTGGTCTGATGAGTCCACATTGGAGATTTATGGTTCCAACCACTGTGTCTTTGAAAAGGTGAACGGATGGACTCTACATGCCTGGTTCCTACCGTGAAGCATGGAGGAGGAGGTGTGATGGTGCTTTGCTGGTGACACTGTTGGGGATTTATTCCAAATTGAGGGCATTCTGAACCAGCATGGCTACCACAGCATCTTGCAGCGGTATGCTATTCCATCCAGTTTGTGTTTAGTTGGACCATCATTTCTTTTTCAGCAGGACAAAGACCCCAAACACACCTCCAGGCTGTGGAAGGGCTATTTGACCAAGAAGGAGAGTGTGTGTGTGTCTCATCTTGTGGCGAGCAGCGACAAGGTGAGACGGACTTGAATTACTTAGCGTTTGAGGGACACGATGAGGATGTAAAGGGACCAGGATGGCAGCAGTTCAGACAATTCAAAGAAAGGCCTGAATTTGATATCTATAGATTGGGTTTTTGGGAATTCGAATTTTAGTGGCATTTTTTTCTCTTTAACCTTCTAATTGAATCTCCAGGACTTTGTTGAAATAACTGAAGGATTAATGAATCGTGACTGTCATTGTTCCAGGCGCAACATAAAAAAATGAATCCAACACCATGTATTTTAAATATAAACCACTTTACTCTTCTTGTTGTAATCGCTTCTTGTGGTGCAGTGGTAGGGCGGTCGACCTCCGATCGGAAGACTGCAGATTTGATTCCCGCCTTACCCGCCCAAGACTCTGACCCCCACCTTGTCTCTGGTGGGAGGTTGGCGCCAGTGTTCGGCAGCGGAGCCGCCATCAGTGTGTGACTGTGTGTGTGACTGTAAAGTGCTTTGGGCCTTGTAGGTAGGAGAGCGCTGTATAAGTATACGACATTAACATGCTCAATCAGTTTTCAGCAACTATCAATTGTGTTTAAGTAATTTTCCTAGCAACCAGAAAAGTGCTGCCCCTCATAGAAACATTGAAGTCAAATGTAATAAAACTCCTCTCGGACATTCTGGTCAAATTACAGTTCAGATTTGACACATTTAAACGCCACAGCAGTAAAACTGTAAAAGGCTTAAGTATAGCAGAGAAATTGAAAACAGGTCACTTTATTTTCAGATTAAGGACAGTTAAAGCTGCTTTAAAGCTTCCATCAGCAGCTTTTTTTGCTGTTAACTCCTCTACACATCAAGAACACAGGTGGCCTCCTGCTCTCAATCTGCTCCAAAACTGATTCCAGCTGCACCAGAAAACATCTGTTTGCTGATTGGTTTTTTGTAAGACTGACTGCTGGACTTGACCCTTTGCTTTCAATCCTGCACCTTCTTAGTAGTTTGTGTAACATGCACGGATCAAAGCAAATCCCCGTGCACAGACAACAGTGTAGTCCAGCTCCTGACAAAAAGCAGGATAAAACTAAACAAATGCTGCTCCAGGATGGATTCATGCCCAAATAAACTATTTTTCATCACGACAAGTTCAAATGGTAACCGATGGTCATCCATTTCACTTTAAGGTTCTAAATACATAAGAGATATGTTCTCAATAGGATAATATTCAGACATATGCTTTCAGTTGTCTTCATAGCTTTACATTGTATGAGTAAACCCAGACAATTCAGAAAAAAAGTCAAGTGAACTATATTATTGGTCATAGTCCAGGTAATGTTGTCACCAGGGGCTCCAAGCCAGGGTCTTATTGTGTCGGTCCAAGCCTGGATAAATACAGAGTGCTGTCAGCAAGGACACTGACGTAAAATCTCTCTAAACCAAATTTGTGAATCAGACCTCTGATTTCCACACCAGGTTGGTGGAAGGCCAGGTTAACAACGACCCCCATGCTGGGACTACTGCTGGACTACTGATGGTCGAAGAAGGAGAGGAGGGAGGCGCATTTGTAGAAAGAGAGAGAAGAGGAAAGTCATGAGTGTTGGACTGAGAGTAGGGACTCTGAATGTTGGAACTATGACAGGAAAAGGTGAAGAGTTAGTTGACATGATGCAGAGGAGGAAGGTAGACATGCTGTGTGTCCAGGAGAGCAGGTGGAACGTTAGCAAGGCTAGCAGGGTTTGTGTTGTTCTATCAGAGTAGAGATGGGAGGAGACATGGAGGAGGAGTTACCTAACAGAAGGAGTTTGTGAGGCGTGTTGTGGAGGTAAAAGAGTGTCAGAGTGATGAGTCTGAAGATGGAAAGTGAAGGTGTGATGTTTAACGTTGTTAGTGGGTTTGCCCCACAGGTAGGATGTGAGCTGGAGGAGACATTCTGGTTGGACGTTGATGAAGTGATGATGAACATCTCTGAAAGTCAGAGAGTCGTCATTTTAATGCACATGATGGTGCAGAAAACAGAGGTGATGAGTGTCATGTCTCGTCATGCTTATCTTTTGTCCTGAGTTGTGCACTTTAGGTCAATGTCTGTCACCTGTTTTGTCTCCTGTTGCACTTCCTGTTTTATTTTGAAACACTACCTCTCCCCTGGTTTCAGGCCTTGTTACTTCCTGCCCTTGTCTGTTCCCTACAGGTGTGACTGTTTAATCTTCCCTGATTGTTTCCACCTGTGTTTCCCTTCCTCATGTCTTAAATAGTGGGAAGTCTTTGTCCTGTGCCATAGCCATAGCAATCAGATTAAAGCTCTTAAACGCTGCAGCTGAGTCCAGCCTGAGTTCTGTCCTGACAACGAGGAGGTGATGGGCAGGTTTGGTATCCAGGAGAGGAATGTAGAAGGACAGATGGTGGTTGGTTGAGCAAAAAAGACGGAAATGGCTCTGTGCAATGCTTTCATTGAGAAGAGGCAGGGATGTGTTTAAATATATGGGAGTCTGGTTCACCAGTGAGCGTCAGATTGACAGGCTGAGTGGAGCAGCGCTCGCCATTATGTGGTCGCTGTACCACTCCGTCATGGTAAAGAAGGAGCTGAGCCATATAATTCAACTCATTTAATTTTTTTGCGGACCTTAATTTCAAGATACTTTTTCTAAGTGGACCTCTCTAAAATGTAGTTAAAGACTACTTTAGAGCAGGGGGGTCACACTCATTTTCACTGGGGGCCACATCAGCATAGTGTCTGTCCTCAAAGGGCCAGATATAACTTATACATGTAACTAAATGTAATGAAAAATAGATTTAACTACTCCTTAATGTTAAATAACTCGTTGTTTATTTATTATAACTTTAATGCACACTAAACCGGACATTAAGTCGCTCATACTATGGTCACTTACTAAAACAAAATTATTCAACCAGATTTAGAGAAATAACATTGAAAAAGGTTGTAACTATTGTAAATGCTGAACAGAGTGAAATGTAAAAATTTAGGTTTTGAAAATTTTTAATAGAAAGAGTGTGACAGAAAAACAATCTAAAAGCTAATTTTTCACTTTTTGTCCACAGTAATTTGTACTGAAAACTGTCTTTACTGGCTAACTACAGGCAAACATACATGCTAATATTAAGTATCGTCTCACCGGCCTTGACTTGAATATGAACTGAAGGACCGTCCCATTCCTGACCCATAGAGTTCAATAGGATGTGGCTCCACCTTTTACAGCTTTTACAGCTTCAACTCTTCTGAAAGGCTGTCCTCAAGGTTGAGGAGTGTTTTTTGAAAGTTTGGACCATTCTTCCTAAAGGTCATTGGTGAGGTCACACATTGATGTTGGTGGAGAAGGCCTGGATCTCTGTCTCTGCTCTAATTCATCCCAAAGCTGTTCTATGGCGTTCAGGTCAGGGCGTTTCTTTTTGACTAAAACATTCCCCGGAATAAGAAGTTCTGCCCCGTAGGCTATCAACAGGCAAACATGTACGCAGTGCTATTTTGGGACCAGCTCTGCCATTGATCTGATATCATAACGCAGTTATAATTACATCCTGGCTGTGTCCAGCTGCAGAATTTGAGTTTATAGGTAAGAGGAACCAAACAGAGTTGGGAAAAATGATCGTCAGCAATGATATTTGGTCTGACTTCCAAATCCTGGAGCAATACTGAAATCACCAGAGGAAGGCAGACATGCAGAATGGATGGGGCTTTAATGACTGGAGATCCCTCCAAGCATCCTGATCCAGTTCTGAAATGACTCCATGAATTAAGACCGAACAGCCAGGTGACATCCTTCTGCAGCAGCACACTGGGAATGAGTCTTGATGGTTCCCATGATGAGACAAACCATTCTTCTTTTTCTTTGGGCTGATTCTACCAAAGACAATCATCCGTTCTGATTGACATCCTTTGTTTTTATGTGGGATGGTCTTCCTGACATGAACTTCTGCATTTATCCAGACTTTGGACACGAAGCGCCAGACGGTTCTACAAGGAACAAGCAGGACGGGAGTCTGTTTGTGGAACCAGCAGACTTTTAGGAAGGACTCTCTCACTGTCTGGAGCTCTTGGATTCTCTGATCTCAGACATGAACAGATAATCACGAGGCCAAAATGATCAGGTGAATAACAAATACAACAACTGCGTGTGTGCTGCCGTCTGCACGCGCGTGCGCGCGGTAAGGAGCACCACATTCATCCTAGCGGCGCGTGCTGCTGTAAGATAGATATCCATGTTCCAAAACAGAGGAGCCGGTGGTAAGAACGTCATTCTCATTCAGATGCAACCTGCCGGCCCAGTTCAGACCTACACCCGTCCCGGACCGAAGCTGCCATGCGCTGTTCCGCTGTGACCCCCCCCCCCACTGTTTCTCTGTCCCGCCGAAGCCCCGCCTCTCCAATTACCTGGTCTACCTGGGAGGACAGGTGCGCTGAGAGGTGTCCATTTGCGCCTCCAGGTGTGCAGATGTGAATGTTTGTTCCCGCTTCACACGCAGACGGCGGCGCGCGCTGCGCACAAAGAACCCTGACATGACTGCGCAGCTGCAGACATCGATGCTCCATTCTCAAAAGTTCACATCAACCATGACGCGCGGCTGATGATGACCCATTTACGTGTCAACAATTAGCACGTTTCAGTGTGCGTGCGCGTGGATTGGAGTGGAGGCGGTTGTGTGTGTGCGTGCGCGCGTGTGTGTGTATCGGGGGGAGGGGGGGTTGTCTCCTCCTCCTCTGTCAGAACATCCTCGCGCATCACATGAGATCAAGCGGCCGGGGAGCGGCGCCGCGCGCCTTCACGTCCAAACCGAAGTGGTGAGGAACTCCAGAAAGTGCGGAGGGTGGCTCTGTCTGCGCGTGAGAGTCCCGGAGGAGCGCGCTCTTCTGGATCTGGGATTTACGCAAGTTTCTCCAGGAGCCCGAACCTAGGAGCCAATGAGGTCTGGGTGGACTTCCTAACGAATCAGGAGATCATGGAAGATGGCCCCCGGTGTAAAAGACGCAAACAAGCAAACCCCCGCAAGAAAAACGGTAAGAGACTAGAGCGTGTCAGGGTCCCAACAACTCCAACAAACTCCCGCCGCGCACCCCAAAGTTGCTACACCAAACTCCTGGTTGTGAGGCTGTGGCGGAATGGAGAGGGGGGGGGGGGGGGTCCGAGGGCATGCGGGTCTGCGGTCTGTCACAGAGCAGAGGCGGACCCCCGCGCAGTGGGTCCGCGAAGGCGCAGAGGGGGTGCGCGTCCTGCTGTTGGTTGGTGCTGCGCGGGGTTCAGGGAAGGCAGGATGGAAGGGTCTCTGGAGCCCACGGGCCTCCTGCCCGCGCGCTCCAAAGGCGCATTCCCGCGTTTAAAAGGCAGCATCAGAATAAAACGGAGTTCCAGCTTCACCTCTGTGGTTCATAACGGCTCACATGTGCGCTTTTTGGTCCATCTGGGTCTGAAGAATCACGAAAAGATGAGAAAATTCCAGAAAACCTTCATGTTGGTAAATTCAGAAATCAGCAGCATTTTTAATAAAGAGACAGGAAATCTTTTTTATGGTCTAAAATACATATTAAAGTGTTTTATTAAAATAGGTTGACTTACAAGTCTACTAAATGTGATTATAAAGTAAATCGTGAAGACTTGAAAGTTCTTCTTAATCATAAAATCATTTTAGAAAGTCGTGATTTCTTCATGGTTTCAGTCATGAATCTATTTAAAGCTCAGATTCCCATTGAGTTCACTGACAGATTCTCTGTGGACGTTTTCCTCTGGGTTAGGGTTGGCAGAACCAGAAGGGACAGGATGGGATTCTGGATCCGGGATTGGAATCCAATCAGGAGAATGTCTGATCAATCAATGCATCAGTTAAACAATCCATCATGGTACTACAGCCAACTCCTAACCTAAAAATAAAGACCAATTCCTTTATTATCAGTGCAAATACAACAAATTAGTAAAACTAAGATTACAAGAAGTGCCCTTTAAATGTCACTTAAAAAAACAATACTTTTTAATGTTATATTGCTTATATCATGCTATTCTTAAGCCTTTTATCGTAAGCAATATCCATGTTTATGGTAATATATTACCTTTGGCACACTAAAGAATGATTTTGTTGAATTATCAGATATTTTCTACCCAGAAACTCGAACTCTGAGGCTCCGCCTTTCGCTCCTTGTGGGTGTCGCCCATTTCATGACGTCATCCTAGAGTCCAGGCTTCACATCCAAACTTTTACAAAGATGGATGTGCAGATATGACTCCGCTCAGCATCTGGCGTGACTCATGTGGTGCATCTCCGTGACCTGGAGTCGATCCGGCTGTGGAACGGTGGTCCGCTCCTCTCCACGACTGGGTGAAGATGCTGCGTGTTGGCAGGAACGGGGACAAGCTACACGCCGATCCAGAGGTCAAAACGCTTCTAATGTTTTAGTGACTGGCTCCAGGTCGGTCACACGCAGCGCTTGGCCGTCCTGCGTGTCGGTCGAGCCATGTACTTAGCGGCGAGTTTAATGATTGTCTGTCGCCGCCTTTTTTTGATGGCCTGTGACCTTCCTTTGTGATTGACCGGTCCATTGGGATCAACATACTGTGCCCCCCTGTCCCAATGTAGCCTGACTTGCAGTGTTACACGGTTGGAGGTTTCCATGAAACCAATAAATAAAATAAAACGTCCAAATCCTCATCCATCACTTTCTTAGATTCAGACCTATACCCTGATCTTAAGTAGGCAACAACACAACTGATCTGATGTCTGAATAAGGCCAACTGGTCCTTATAAGGTCACCGATGAAGCAGAAAATAGTCTCTTTAGGGACACAAACACATCCAGAGCATAGAAACTCCTCTGGTGAGGGAAAAACAGAAGCTGCAAACGTTTTCACCATCAGACCCTGGAAACGTCCAGCCTGCAGCATCCCTGATGCAAAGAGATGGGGGAGGAGGGGAAAAGGTGCTGCAGAGTTAGGAAGGAACACAGGCAGGAAGAAGACAGTGGAGGTGGGGGCAGAAACCTTTTCAATGTCCACCTTCTTAGCTCAACTCTGAACGCTTGTTTCACATCAATCAATCACCGATTTTCACCGATTTTCACTTTGCAGCTTTGAGTCTGTTGTTCTGAATGCTCCTTGGTCGTCTGACGGCTTCGTGTTGCTGCTCAGCTGCAAGTTAGAATTTGAAATGCATTATGGGTAATGAATTCCTGATTTTACTTTTAAGAAAAGCTGAAGTCCACCCCCCCCCCCCTCACCCCCCACCCACAACAGGATTTAGGCAGATTCACTCTGGAAGGATAGAATGGAGATGTGCAGACGCAGAATGCTGCACACAACAGGAAGCCCCTACACACACACACACACCCCAACGTGCACACTAACAAAACACACACACACACCAACATGCACACTAACAAAACACACACACACACCAACATGCACACTAACAAAACACACACACACACCAACATGCACACTAACAAAACACACACACACACCAACATGCACACTAACAAAACACACACACACACCAACATGCACACTAACAAAACACACACACACACCAACATGCACACTAACAAAACACACACACACACCAACATGCACACTAACAAAACACACACACACACCAACATGCACACTAACAAAACACACACACACACCAACGTGCTCATTAACAAAATATACACACACACACCAACATGCACACTAACAAAGCACACACCCCAACGTGCACACTAACAAAATACACAAACACACACCAACGTGCACACTAAAAAAATACACAAACACACACCAACGTGCACACTAAAAAAATACACACACACACACCAACATGCACACTAACAAAACACACACACACACCAACATGCACACTAACAAAATACACACATACACACACCAACGTGCACACTAACAAAACACACACACACACACCAACGTGCACACTAACAAAACACACACACACACCAACGTGCACACTAACAAAATACACTCACATACACACCAACGTGCACACAAACAAAACACACACATACACACCAACGTGCACACAAACAAAACACACACACACACACCAACGTGCACACTAACAAAACACACACACACACACCAACGTGCACACTAACAAAATACACTCACATACACACCAACGTGCACACAAACAAAACACACACACACCAACGTGCACACTAACAGAACACACACACACCAAAGTGCTCACTAACAAAATACACACACACACACACCAACGTGCACACTAACAAAATACACTCACATACACACCAACGTGCACACAAACAAAACACACACACACCAACGTGCACACTAACAAAACACACACACACACACCAACGTGCACACTAACAAAATACACTCTCACACACACCAACGTGCACACTAACAAAATACACACTCACACACAGCAACGTGCACACTAACAAAACACACACACACACACACCAACGTGCACACTAACAAAACACACACACACACACCAACGTGCACACTAACAAAATACACTCACATACACACCAACGTGCACACAAACAAAACACACACACACCAACGTGCACACTAACAGAACACACACACACCAAAGTGCTCACTAACAAAATACACACACACACACACCAACGTGCACACTAACAAAATACACTCACATACACACCAACGTGCACACAAACAAAACACACACACACCAACGTGCACACTAACAGAACACACACACACCAAAGTGCTCACTAACAAAATACACACACACACACACCAACGTGCACACTAAAGGCCTGTTCACACCGGGACGAATTTCGCCGGCGATTTTCGCCGACGTTTAACGCCTCGTGACCAAACAAAGGGCACCAATGTGAGTGTGCACACAGACGCGAAAAAACGCCACGCGTCAAAGCATCAAAAAAAAAAACCGCCTCGGGTTCGTTTTTTTGGTTTGACGCGCCGCGTCGAAATCTATACGACCAATGAGAACGGCGCTTTTGCACACGTGTCTGGAGCTTCTGAAGTTACAGTAAAACACAACTTGGGGGCGCTCAAACACAAAACTGCCTTGCTGAGCACACATACCAGCGAAGAAGATAGACGCCAAGTAGCGTCTACACTGCCGCGAAGAAATAATGACGGACATTCTAAAATATCCCTGAACCAAGCAGCAGTTGGAGCTACTGATGCTTGAAATATTCATGTTTTCTTTGTTTGATTCTGACAAGTGCGTAAATACTTGCTCTCTTTTTCTGAGTGAAAAACGACTTTAAGAAGCGTAAAGTTGCGCAGCGCCACCTTGTGTACAGGAGTATTTCTGTTTACATTAAGCGCCATCTAATGTCAGGGAATGAAATTGCATGTTCGCTCGGCTCATCGTCAGCGAAAATCGCCTGGGTGTGAACACAAAAGACGTGGCGAAAAACGCTGGCGAATATTCGTCCCGGTGTGTACGGGCCTTAACAAAACATGCACACACACACCAACGTGCACACTAACAAAATACACACACACACACACCAACGTGCACACTAACAAAACACACACACACACACCAACGTGCACACTAACAAAACACACACACACACACCAACGTGCACACTAACAGAACACACACACACCAAAGTGCTCACTAACAAAATACACACACACACACACCAACGTGCACACTAACAAAATACACTCACATACACACCAACGTGCACACAAACAAAACACACACACACCAACGTGCACACTAACAAAACACACACACACACACCAACGTGCACACTAACAAAATACACTCTCACACACACCAACGTGCACACTAACAAAATACACACTCACACACACCAACGTGCACACTAACAAAACACACACACACACACACCAACGTGCACACTAACAAAACACACACACACACACCAACGTGCACACTAACAAAATACACTCACATACACACCAACGTGCACACAAACAAAACACACACACACCAACGTGCACACTAACAGAACACACACACACCAAAGTGCTCACTAACAAAATACACACACACACACACCAACGTGCACACTAACAAAATACACTCACATACACACCAACGTGCACACAAACAAAACACACACACACCAACGTGCACACTAACAGAACACACACACACCAAAGTGCTCACTAACAAAATACACACACACACACACCAACGTGCACACTAAAGGCCTGTTCACACCGGGACGAATTTCGCCGGCGATTTTCGCCGACGTTTAACGCCTCGTGACCAAACAAAGGGCACCAATGTGAGTGTGCACACAGACGCGAAAAAACGCCACGCGTCAAAGCATCAAAAAAAAAAACCGCCTCGGGTTCGTTTTTTTGGTTTGACGCGCCGCGTCGAAATCTATACGACCAATGAGAACGGCGCTTTTGCACACGTGTCTGGAGCTTCTGAAGTTACAGTAAAACACAACTTGGGGGCGCTCAAACACAAAACTGCCTTGCTGAGCACACATACCAGCGAAGAAGATAGACGCCAAGTAGCGTCTACACTGCCGCGAAGAAATAATGACGGACATTCTAAAATATCCCTGAACCAAGCAGCAGTTGGAGCTACTGATGCTTGAAATATTCATGTTTTCTTTGTTTGATTCTGACAAGTGCGTAAATACTTGCTCTCTTTTTCTGAGTGAAAAACGACTTTAAGAAGCGTAAAGTTGCGCAGCGCCACCTTGTGTACAGGAGTATTTCTGTTTACATTAAGCGCCATCTAATGTCAGGGAATGAAATTGCATGTTCGCTCGGCTCATCGTCAGCGAAAATCGCCTGGGTGTGAACACAAAAGACGTGGCGAAAAACGCTGGCGAATATTCGTCCCGGTGTGTACGGGCCTTAACAAAACATGCACACACACACCAACGTGCACACTAACAAAATACACACACACACACACCAACGTGCACACTAACAAAACACACACACACACACCAACGTGCACACTAACAAAACACACACACACACACCAACGTGCACACTAACAAAACACACACACACACACCAACGTGCACACTAACAAAATACACTCACATACACACCAACGTGCACACAAACAAAACACACACACCACAAAACACACACACACCAATGTGCACACTAACAGAACACACACACACCAACGTGCACACTAACAAAGCACACACACCAACGTGCACACTAACAAAATACACACACCAACGTGCACACTAACAAAACACACACACACACAACCCAACGTGCACACTAACAAAATACAAACACACACCAACGTGCACACTAACAAAATACACTCTCACACACACACACCCCAACTTGCACACTAACAAAATACACACACACACACCAACGTGCACACTAACAAAATACACACACACACACACCAACGTGCACACTATCAAAACACACACACACACACACCCCAACGTGCACACTAACAAAATACACACACACACCAACGTGCACACTAACAAAATACACTCTCACACACACACACACACCAACGTGCACACTAACAAAATACACACACACACCCCAACGTGCACCCTTACAAAATACACACACACACACCAACGTGCACACTAACAAAACACATTCTCACACACCAACGTGCACACTAACAAAACACACACACACACACCAACGTGCACACTAACAAAACACACTCTCACACACCAACGTGCACACTAACAAAACACACACACACACACCAACATGCACACTAACAAAACACACTTACACACACACACAGCCAGCACACACAAAACAAATGTGTGCCCTCCCAACACAAACATGCAAACAGTGTCTTTGCAGGGCAAAGTTAACCCCCAACACGTTTGTGTTTCTTTTTTGTGTTATTGACAAAACTGGTACCCAGAGAGCCGTGGCATGAAGACAGAGCAGCAGCTCATTTCCTGGATTCTGACACTCGTTTACATTTTGTTTTTTTGGATCACAAACTGGGCTTTAGGGATGCCACCTGTCTTTTGTCAATGTGTTTTTCTGTTGTTACATTTTTAGCTTGTTTTCTTTTGTAAATGTCAGTTTGTTTAATATTTTATTCACCAAACATGTTTTCGTGACAAAAATCTTACATTACGTTTGTGCTGTAATTTCCGGCCTATGAGTCACACATGAGGATAAGTTTCAGGAGCCAAAAACTGTATAATAACACAGCCAGCAAGGCAGTGGGCCAGTGTGCGTGGTGGCCGTGTCCGTGTGTGTCCACGTTAGCTTAAGTGGGCCCTCAGCGGTCGAGCTCGCTACGCTAGCCCGCTGTCCACCGGGCCACCATGGAAACTGTGGATTAAACCATTCGGGGCCCACATTTTCTGCCCACTTTTAAACTACATGGGGCCCACTTGGCCTGGCTTGGGAAAGAAAAGAAAACATATAAAAGTCACTCTGCAGTATAAGTCGCGCTTTTGGGAGAAAAAGTGCGACGCTTCTGAACAACTGTGCCAAGCTCACCGTAATGCTTCTGTCATCAAATTTGGGTCCGCTGTCTCTTTTTCGATGAGTGTCAAATCGATCCTCAATGTTTGTCAAAAACAACGTGTTCATGAGCTTGATGTGTGTGGGAGGAGCTTCCATCCAGTTTTTAGCCTCATCACTACATGGAAGCATTGACTGTATGTCAATGGAAGACAGGTTAGTTTACTTTGAAGAGTTCAGCAAAAACACCGCTAATCAAGTCTTCCTGTCTGGGTTCATAAAATCATTCGGGGGTTTTTTTGTGTGCAGAAGATGTGTCTGAATGGCGTCCGCCTTCAGCGGCATTTCTGTCTCTGGAACCAGGTGTGATGACTTGCTGTCCCACATTAGTCAGAGGAGGAAAACATTAAAACACGAACAGAAATGTCTCTTTGCAAATAAGAAAACTATCGTAAAGTTTGGGAGGAGAATGATCAGATTCCATTTTTATTTTCTTCAGCTACGTTGCCGCCACTAGCGGGTGATACGCTCAGCTACAGCGCCCTCTAATGGTTGTTAGAGGCAAATAAACAAATATATGACCCTATTTATGTTTGAAAAACATCACAAATAAGTCACTCTGGAGTATAAGACACACCCCTGGCCAATCTATGAAAAAACCATGACTTATACTCTGGAGAATATGGTAATTATAATGAATCCACGCTTGTGCTCATGCACAGACATACAGGCACGTGGACACAGATACACACTCAGTAAAACCAAAAAAATACAACAAAGAATTTTAAAATTTCAGTTCAGGAGTTCAGGTAAAAACTATCCACTCGTGTTTCAACCTCCACCAAATCCTGGTGGAGGTTGAAACGCATTGAGGAGCAGGAGGTATTACACCATTATTACACCATTATTACACCATTATTACACCATTCATACACTTTAATTCATACGCTTTAATAGAATTTACATTCAAATGGACGTGAATTATACGTTCATTCATCTTCTAACCCGTTTTGTCCCTTTCGGGGTCACGGGGCTGCTGGAGCCTATCCCGGCCCCTCGTGGGTGAAGGTGGGGGACACCCTGGACGGGTCACCTAGGGACAATGCACACCTGCACACCTAGGTGTCCCTAGGTGTGCACACCTGCACACATAGGGACAATGTAGAGGAACCAATGAACCTATTGGGCAGGTTTTTGGACGGTGGGAGGAAGCTGGAGAAAACCCACGCATGTTCAGGGAGAACATGCTAACTTCTCACAGAAAGGCCCCCCATTGGTGTTCTGGTTCTGGTTCAAGTCCCCCAGTTGGGACTGGAACCAGGGGCCTTCTTGCTGTGAGGCAAGAGCGCTAACCACTGCACCAACGTGCAGCCAACCAGTCATTCAGACTGGCTGTGAACTGCCCGTTTGAAACCCCGCCCACCCAGGGCGGCTATGAATAACGCCGCACTCACAGAGAGGTCAGAAGGTCGTTCACAGCTGTGAATTGGCGTTTGTCCTGCAGGGTGAGGGTTCCATGAGACTCCTCATGGACGTTTGGCTGTGGAGGATTTTCTGAGGACATTCAGTCAGGCCTGTTCGGATCCGTAGCTGTAAAGTTACAAGATGAGCAGGAGGACAGTGTATCGCTCCATCTGAGCTCTGCTCTGCCTTAAAGAACAGCAGAAAGCTGCTGCCGGGCCGGGGGCGGGGGCGGCCCCCAGGCCTTCATGTTGTGTGTTTGTGTGTGAGGTCAGGCCAAAGCTCAGCGTCTCTAGCTGTGATGGTTTTTTCAGACACACCTGTCGTTCCTGTTCCAATATTCCAGGTTGTTATGAGCGGGGCTCAGAATAATCCCGGTGTTTAGTCTGCTCTTCTCTGTACTGCTGCCCCCCCCCCCCTCACCAGAGTGCTTTGTTTGATTGGCCAAGCTCCTACAGCAAGGTCACGCATGGAACAATTGATTATGGCTGTAATAAGGCAGCATGACATTTGTGGATCCAGAGTGAACACACCTTCCCGTGACCCAGCAGCACTTCTGTGGGATCACCAGATCCCGCTGGGTTCAGAGGGATTATCCCGGGTCGGTCTGCTCTGATGGGTTTGCAGCAGCTTCGTTTTCACTGCTAACAGGAAAGAATTTGGCTCAAACTTTAAACCTGCGGTTCATCATAAACATTGAGGTGAATTCCCTGATTTTAAAATCAAAAATCCTGTATGATCCTTTAAAACCAGTGAAGACATTTAAAATCCATTTTTAAAGAAAAAGAGGAAACAAAAATGTATTTGGAAAATATTTATGAGAAAAAGTGTTGATAGGTCAGAAAAGTGACAGACGTTTCCAGGCCTCCATCCCAGTAATGAGAGGATCGGAATACTGACCCACCCTGCCCACAGTCATGTTGGTGTGTGGAGGGGGGGTGCTTATGGTCGCCATAGGGAGGACCCCCTGATGATCAGGAATGCCAGGACCCTCTGCTGGGGGGCAGGTGTCTTTGTGAAAATGTCAGAGCTAACAGAGCCTCTGAGCCAATAGGCTGGCAGAGAACATGACTCCCTGTTCCTCCCTAACCCTCCACCCTCACCCCACGCTCACCCCACCCACGCCCTCCTACTCACCCCCCCCCCACTCTCACCCCACCCTCACGCCACCTTCACCCCACCCTGACACTCACCCCCACCCTCAACCTTACATTCACCAGAATGCCGTTCTCCCATCTGCATTCTAGCTGAGCCCCCCCCCCCCCCCCCCCCCCCCCCCCCACACACACACAGACAAAAACACCCACACATAGACAGAACACACTGAAACAGACGTTACAAATAAATGCAGTAATTTCTGAGTGAACAGTTTGTGTTTCACCCTAAAATTCTGTGAGTCAACCTCTGAGCAGAAGATTGCAGGTCCGATTCCCGCCTATGTGTTGAAGTGTCCTTGGGAAAGACACTGAACCTCACCGATTGGCAGCGACCATGACTGTAAAGCGCTATAGAAGTATCTGACATTTACCATAGATATTTACTGAGGATGCAGGTTCAATGAAACTAAGTTGCTAATTTGTGAAAGTTATTTTTTATCAGTGAAAACATTTTAAAGACAATATTGTAGTTTATTTTTACCAAAATGTGGTTAATCCTGAAATCAGGGTTCGATTTCCAGGGGGCACAATGAGCTTTATTCACTGTTCTTGGACAAGACCCTCACTCTACTGTCTAATTATGTAGCCACAAGGCCCCCCCCCCCCCCCCCCCGTCCCCCCTTATTCTCCTGAAAAAAAGAGGATTATCAGATCCAGAATGTTTGTTCTGACCAATGGAATGAAGTAGTAACAGCTGTTTATTTCTCTAAAGAGGTCATTGGGACTTTGGCTTCTTGGAGCCAGCAGGGACTTCCTGTTTGGAACAGCAAGGGGGGGAGTAACCCAGTCCAGTTCTCATATACAGTCAATGATTACTTAAAGGGCCCATACCATAACATTTCTAGTAAACAATATCTATGTATATGATAAATATACCTTTAGCACCAGAAAGAACACTTGTTTTAACCTCAGCAGATGTAGGCTGCATATTGCGCAGATAAAAGAAAAGCCTTTTTGCCGAACAGCGCCAGCTCCACAGAGAAAGTGGGCGTGTCTGTTAGCCTGGGGGCGGTGCTGGCATGGCAGACTCTTCCCGGAAGGGGCAGTTCCTCACTGGTCTATGTCAGCTCATAAGGCCCCGCTCGTTTTCCTGGTTTGGGAGGGGCTGGTGCTCAGAGCGCAGGCTTGTAGAGGAATATTTAGAGATGTGAATGGATCAAAACACTGTGATCAATGAAACCCTTCAAAAGCTCAAAAAATTCATTTTTGCGTGACCCTTAAGTCGTGTAGCTGTAATAATTTCACTGCATGGAGCCATAAAAACAGCAATAGATATACCCACCGGGCACTTTATTAGGTCCACTTTGCTAGAACCGGGTTGGACCCTGGATCTTTCAGAACCGCCTTAATCCTTGGTGGCAACAGTTCAACAAGGTTCTGGAAACATTCCTCAGACTTTGGTCTATGTTGACATGACAGCATCAGTTGCTGCAGATTTGTCTGCTGAACATCCATGATGCTGGTCTCCCGTTCCACCACATCCCAAAGGTTCTCTACTGGGTTCCGGTGACTGTGGAGAACGTTTGAGTCCAGAGAACTCATGGTCATGTTTCTAGAAACCAGTCTGAGATGATTCCAGCTTGAGACATGGCCCTGAATGGCTCTAACTTTGCTTGTAATGAGTTTTCACTAATCAGTCCTTGAAAATCTTTTCTGAAATTCAACTGCGCAAAAAATGTTGGAGACCAGAATCTGCATCTGTGACAGGAAACCCGAACATTACTGGAACGAAGAAAACATAACAAAACCTCAACATTCTAGTGCAGTTCAGTCCAAATCATTGCAAAAGGGTCTTAGCTGTATTGGAATAATAGTCTAAGGAATTACTGGAGGGAATCCCTGGATTAAGGATGCTAAAGGTGACAGTGGTGAGACTCATTCTAAATGGAAGTCTAGGAAGTAACCTCTGCATAAGAATGAACTCCTGCCATGATTTGTGATAATGCACTCTGTGCCACTTGCATTGGTGTTCTAGGATTCCCACTGGGGCCAGAACTTTCCACATTGTTTTTTTCCCTAAAGATTTTAAACTTTTATTTCCAGAAGACCTAACTTTGTAGCCCCTTACAGCACAATGGGTTTAGGTTTCTCTTGGAAGAGTTTGTAGGTGGAAGGAGGGAGCAACCGGTGGAGACTGTTCCTAAAGGGAAGCCCAGCCTCAACAAGCCCCTTCGGCAGGACGTATGCATTCATGGATCCTCCAACAGGACTATCCCGCTCTGTAATCGATTCCTTTGCAGTGAAGAGAGGAGTCTGAGCTTTAGAAAGGAGAGTCTGGTGAAGAGCCAAAGTGTCTCTTTTCTCTCAGGAGGGTAGAGGATCTTTTGGAGCGCAGTGAGGAAGGCTTGTTGGTGTGTTAGTCCTGTTTCTGTCCTGCTGGTTTATTGTTTAGCGTCAGTTGGCTGTGTGTTGTGGTCAGGTTTGGGTTTGTGGAAGGGGTCGATGTGACTCGCAAGTGAACATCTGCCTTTGTTCACACATGGGTGGAGCGGTGTGGATGTGGCAGAGAACCGGGAGGAAGCAGGTCAATCAATTCTTCACTGGGTTTAACTCCCAGATCTTGTCTGATGGGAATCAAACATGTGGGTTGAAGCCATCTTCATGTGCTGAATGCATATCTATTGTACAGCTGTACATGCTGCCTGCATGAGTCACGTGCCTGTGATCCTGCAGCACCAAAACACTCATGAAGCACCTTCAGATCACATCTTTTAGGTATAAACTGCCGTGTCGTCCTGACAGACCAGGAGCTGTGGAGTTTTGTTATTCATGTCAAAGTACCAGTTCACAATTATACACCTTTGCATGTCTGCCAGTCATGTTTTTTAACATTCTTCTGATGATGGAGGACATATGTAAAGAAAATTCATCTCAAATAGCATTTCTGAGTATTTCTTCATTGAAGTTATTCAGATTACGGAGCACCATTGAAAAAAGATGGTATTTGTGACGTCGAGGTGCTGCGTGAGCCTCAAGCTCCCTGCTGGTTGCTCTGCGCCAACGGTCCCGCCCACAAGTCAGAGGTGAATTTGGAATGAACTACTGCCGCTCTACAGAAACTATGTTCTAGAGAAAGCAACACTGTTTTTTTGATTTGGTCTAAAAGCAGCATGATTATATTTAAAGGGCCTATATCTGCTATTCGTAAGCCTTTCAGAGGAAACTGCAGCCATATATTTCATCATATATAACCTTTGTATATAACCATTTTTTAAATAAAATAGTTATTTTCTCAGCTCATTTTTCTACCTGGAAGTAAGACAACTCGATCACTGAGGCTCCGCCTTTCGCTCCTTGTGGTTGCCGCCCTTTTCTTGACATCATCATCATCCTAGTTTCCCATTGGTTTTTTTTGTTTTGTTTCTCCCACAAAACAAACAACATCCGAACTTTTGCAAAGATGGACGCTCATATTGCGGTTGTGAAAGGAAAGCGTCTAGCCGATCACCTATAAATATCTTGGGCTGTGGCTGGACAACAAGCTGGACTGGACGAGCAACACGGGGCAGCTGTACAAGAAGGCCCAGAGCAGGATGTACTTCTTGAGGAGGTTAAGATCCTTCAACATCTGCAAGAAGCTCCTGGGGATCTTCTACCAGTCTGTGGTCGCCAGCGCTCTAACGTACGCTGTGGTGTACTGGGGGGGGCACCTCAAAGACAGACTTCTCCAGGCTGGAGAAGCTGATCAGGCGGGCTGGCTCTGTGGTTGGCACAAGGCTGGACCCTCTGGCTACTGTGGCAGAGAGAAGGACACTCAAAAAACTAACGGGTATCCTGGACAATGCCAGCCACCCTCGTCACACGACCATCAGCAGCCAGAGAAGCACCTTCAGCAAGAGGCTGCTCCTCCCAAGGTGCAGGACTAATAGACTGAGGAACTCCTTTGTCCCCCGGGCCATCAAACTCTTTAACCACCACTCAGGAGGGGGGCAGAAGAGAAAGGGCCTGAATGACTTTTTGTTTTTTTACATTTTTGCAGAACTGTAAACTGTTTTTTCTGTTTTTACTTTTCTGATTACTGAACTGCTTTTTCCTACATGTATGTCTAATAGTCCTGTATGCGATGGAGATGTCAATTTCCATGCGGGAACCTCCCAAAGGGAGAAATAAAGTTGTCTATCCTATCCTATCCTAGCTCCACGGACAACGTGGGCGTGTCTCTTATCCTGGGGGCGGGGCTAGCAGCGCAGACTGTTGCCTCATGTTCATACGTGTGAACATGGTGACCCCATCGTTCTCGGGGCCCTGAAGGGGCCGGAGCTCAGAGCGCAGGGTTTTAGAGGAATATTCAGAGACAAAATGTGCACAAAGTAATATTTTCAGGATAACTTTGCAAATACGTTTAGTTTTACGTTGAACATGTCTGGTGTGAATACGATTTGTCTTTGTGTTAAATACGACTTTTCTTTGTCTTGAATACAACATTTCCGGTCAAAAATGAGTCACGGGGTCACAGGAAATACATCCAGTCCAGAAACAGATTGTTCACATTTGTTCATGTGTCTTGAAGTTTATTTATTATTAATCTAAAATGAATGGAACTTTTTAGAATGTTATTGATCCCATAACTGGTAAATGATCCTGTTATTATATCTCTGTTGAAAATGGAATTATCATCTCTTTTAGTGATGATCATGGACGTTTTAACAAAAGCGACGCCTGCTGCTCTTTTTCGTCTGGGTCTGGTCCATTGCTCATTCGATCAGCCGCTCTCACCTGGCATCAGAAAATGCAGCAGCACATCGCTGTTATACTCCCTATTTTTATTTGATTGAACAGAGCTATGGATGATTTCCCTAACGGGGGATCAATCATATTCTCAAAAAGTTTAATTCTGTTAATAGTTTAATGATTGAGGCTCAAAGCGCATCCTCCCTCAGTTGAATGGATGTTTCGGGAATCGATGCACACGCCTGTGACCCCGTGACGTTTTTTTGAGAGTTTGTTGTCTGGGGAAAATTTGCATTCAAAACACAGAAAAATCATATTGAAAACCGACACGAAAACTAACTTTTGTATTCATATTTTTTATTCTAAGTTGTACATAAAATGTTACATTGTGCACAAAGTTTTAATTTGTGCACAATTTTGTATTTATGAGTACGTTTCTTATTGACCTTATCTTACCTCATAGCTTTGGGGTTGTTTTTTGTAAGAAACGAACATTTTAATAAACTTAAAAGCTGATTTTGCATGATATAGGCCCTTAAGGTCATGAAAAGCCAGACCCACTTTTTCTTAAAAATAAAATCATGTGTATTTTACCGCAAACCAGTTGGACCACAGAATCTAATTCTGATATTTCTCTGTTCCACTGATGGGTTCTTACTGGAAACGGTTTGACAACAGATGATCAGAGTGGGATTTTGATGTGTGCTTTAGAAACACCAGTGCTAAAATCTCGTAGAATAAACTTGCTTTGTGGAATGAACTGAAGGCTCAGCAAAAAAAACTAAAGTGAAATTGAAACACTTGTTCTCGTTTCTGTGAAGTGTGATCTCTGCTTTAGCGGGTGTTTCTACTGACCGTGTCAACTTTTTTGTCTTGTTTTATTTGCGGTGATGTTTTACGCATTATACAATTTCCCGCCAGAACTCTGTTAGAAATGCTGCATAATGAACACACTGGAAAGATGTGCATGCTTTAACCCTTGTTCTATCTTAGATGACCCCCCCTTCCATTGAGGTGTTCTCCCTACCATGACAAAGGTGGATAAAGGTGGAAAGATTTATACAAGTAATCCATGGACACCAGTGAAGATCACAAATCATTGAAGAAAAAAGGTTCAGAGCACTGTCTAGTGGGTCTAGATGACCCCACTCCCAATGGTAAAGTGCCTAGGATAGAACAAGGGTTAACACTTCACTCCACCCGCCTCAAAAGGACACCTCAGCGTTCACTTCCAGTTGAAACACAGGAAGTGAGTTCCAAGTTTCCAAATGTCAAAATCAACTTTCCCCACTCTTTGAAAATAATAGATTTTTGCAAATTTACATTGACCTTTATTCCTTGCAACAATACCACAGCGAGTAATGATCAGCTGTTGGCATCCCAGAGCCCTTCACTGTTATTGTGCCCCATTGACCTGCAGTGCACCTCTGACCTCAACGCTAAGTTCAAAGAGGTGAAGGGAAAGAAGACAAGGCTGTGAAAGTTTGGAGAGAAGGACCTCCCAGCTTATCTGAGACCGATGGTCTTTTTGAAATAACATTGGTGTGAATTGTTCTTCTATATCTTGAACTTTCCACTGCTATCAACCCACATGTGATTCAGATGTTTAAGGAGAAGCGCTGCCCCATTTCTGGCAACACGTTGGCAAAAGCAGCCAAGTTCAGAATTGTTCATGATCTTTTTTAATGTTCCATTCATGATCAGGACACGTCATGTTCAGAGAACTACAACTGTTAGCAACATTCTTCCTGGCCTCCTGGGTAAATCTGTCACCTTAACCAGTTTGAGGAGTCCAGCTAAACGGCCCCCATTCTAGACGGTTAATGGGGGTCTTGATGGGGGCTGAATGCCACATGCAGCACAATCATTTGCAACTAAACTTAGAAGCAGAATGTAACAGAAAGGTACCTGCCCTCATTTTCATCAATTTGCTGCGATCCGTTTTGGCTGCTAACTATGGGTTAAATGGTAATCGATTCAAACGAGATCAGACAGTAACTACTATCAGATATTCATATTCATACATGCCACAGAAATTGTCAATGTAACCTAAATAGAGCTTCAGTGCAACCCTATCCAGGTCAGTCGAGATCAATCAATCAGCACAAAGGACAACATCCCCAGAACCATCAGGGTTTGAACCCCTGCTGGTACATCCATGAAGATAAATCCAGGGTTGGGGTCTGCCTGTAGCTGTTTGTTTGAACATGGGAGCTGCTCACCCCCTTTTTGTGCTCTAGTGCTGCATTCACACAAACTGGTGTCTGCCGCCTCTCTGTTGACGCACATCAAACTTACTGCTCGACGCCTTGACGCCCCGGCCGCGGAGCAACGGCCAACGTTTTCAGGACTTCATTCGTTGCCACGTCATGAACACATGAACGATGTTGAGCGAGTAACGAGAACGGATTTTTGTTTAAATTCAGGTGACGTGTAAACTGATCTGGAGGTTCTGTGGCTGTCATCCCACTACCTGCTGCAGAACCATGAGTCCAGAAACCCATCCTTCCTGCTGCAGAACCATGAGTCCAGAAACCCATCCTTCCTGCTGCAGAACCATGAGTCCAGAAACCCATCCTCCCTGCTGTAGAACCATGAGTCCAGAAACCCATCCTCCCTGCTGCAGAACCATGAGTCCAGAAACCCATCCTTCCTGCTGCAGAACCATGAGTCCAGAAACCCATCCTCCCTGCTGTAGAACCATGAGTCCAGAAACCCATCCTCCCTGCTGCAGAACCATGAGTCTAGAAACCCATCCTTCCTGCTGCAGAACCATGAGTCCAGAAACCCATCCTCCCTGCTGTAGAACCATGAGTCCAGAAACCCATCCTCCCTGCTGCAGAACCATGAGTCCAGAAACCCATCCTTCCTGCTGCAGAACCATGAGTCCAGAAACCCATCCTCCCTGCTGTAGAACCATGAGTCCAGAAACCCATCCTCCCTGCTGCAGAACCATGAGTCCAGAAACCCATCCTTCCTGCTGCAGAACCATGAGTCCAGAAACCCATCCTCCCTGCTGCAGAACCATGGGTCCAGAAACCCATCCTTCCTGCTGTAGAACCATGAGTCCAGAAACCCATCGTCCCTGCTGCAGAACCATGAGTCCAGAAACCCATCCTCCCTGCTGTAGAACCATGGGTCCAGAAACCCATCCTTCCTGCTGCAGAACCATGTGTCCAGAAACCCATCCTCCCTGCTGCAGAACCATGAGTCCAGAAACCCATCCTTCCTGCTGCAGAACCATGAGTCCAGAAACCCATCCTTCCTGCTGTAGAACCATGAGTCCAGAAACCCATCCTTCCTGCTGCAGAACCATGAGTCCAGAAACCCATCCTTCCTGCTGCAGAACCATGAGTCCAGAAACCCATCCTCCCTGCTGTAGAACCATGGGTCCAGAAACCCATCCTTCCTGCTGTAGAACCATGAGTCCAGAAACCCATCGTCCCTGCTGCAGAACCATGAGTCCAGAAACCCATCCTCCCTGCTGTAGAACCATGGGTCCAGAAACCCATCCTTCCTGCTGCAGAACCATGTGTCCAGAAACCCATCCTCCCTGCTGCAGAACCATGGGTCCAGAAACCCATCCTTCCTGCTGCAGAACCATGTGTCCAGAAACCCATCCTTCCTGCTGCAGAACCATGAGTCCAGAAACCCATCCTCCCTGCTGTAGAACCATGGGTCCAGAAACCCATCCTTCCTGCTGTAGAACCATGAGTCCAGAAACCCATCGTCCCTGCTGCAGAACCATGAGTCCAGAAACCCATCCTCCCTGCTGTAGAACCATGGGTCCAGAAACCCATCCTCCCTGCTGTAGAACCATGGGTCCAGAAACCCATCCTCCCTGCTGTAGAACCATGAGTCCAGAAACCCATCCTCCCTGCTGTAGAACCATGTGTCCAGAAACCCATCCTCCCTGCTGCAGAACCATGTGTCCAGAAACCCATCCTCCCTGCTGCAGAACCATGAGTCCAGAAACCCATCCTTCCTGCTGCAGAACCATGAGTCCAGAAACCCATCCTTCCTGCTGCAGAACCATGAGTCCAGAAACCCATCCTCCCTGCTGCAGAACCATGAGTCCAGAAACCCATCCTCCCTGCTGCAGAACCATGAGTCCAGAAACTCATCCTCCCTGCTGCAGAACCATGAGTCCAGAAACCCATCCTCCCTGCTGCAGAACCATGAGTCCAGAAACTCATCCTCCCTGCTGCAGAACCATGAGTCCAGAAACCCATCCTCCCTGCTGCAGAACCATGAGTCCAGAAACCCATCCTCCCTGCTGCAGAACCATGAGTCCAGAAACCCATCCTCCCTGCTGCAGAACCATCTGGACTGTTTTGTGTAATTGAGTATTTCAGTTTCCTCTCAGAAAGTACAAGACAAAGATGCAAAGTTGAATTATTTGTTTCATTTGAACCGATTCTGTGGATCACAGATATTCTTGTTCATAATAAATGCTTATAAGAAGATTGAGCTTAATGGTTCGTTCATTTCAATGGGTAATTACGTAAACAGCCAAAGGATGAGCCGTGGTGTTTTATTTTTCTTCTTTAGCTGTAGCCAGTAATTCTATTATCACAGATAGACAAGAGAATTAGCTTCAAATGCAAATGTTTTCTGCTAAAATACTTTCTGACGATGAATGTGATGTGTTGGCCTCACAGGAAACAGCACATCTGTCTGTCTTTGTTCAGCCTGCCAGACAAATGATGACTGGTACTGCTTATGGCAAACCCTGAGTGGAGAATGGTTTGTTCTCCTGACAGCCAGAACTGCAGCCCAACTTCAGTCCTTAAACTCTACATTTTGGGCAACATTTTCTGCAGCGTGGCTTTAATATGTAACCAAACTGCACCAGGAGTCGGATGTAGATGTGGTGCAGCCTCAGATTTAGTGTGAGCCCTGAAAGCTGAAATGAAGTAAATACAGCATGATATGGATCATTTCTCTTTGTCAAAAAGTCCCTTTAAATGAGCACTATGCACATTGTGTAGTTATGTCCCAAGCCCCTGTATAGCCATTTAATTGCACAACTAAGTGTCACTGTGCGATGACACAAGTTGTGTTTCATTAGTCTTCCTCGTCCCCCGCAGGTTTTCACACCGTTGCTGTCTGGTTTGACTGAGTCACTGTGAAGCCGCCTTTGATCGTTTGCTTACAGATACGTGCACTCGCTGGCACTAATTCATCTTCCTCTTCTTGTGCGTTTGTGGTGTAGCATGTCTGCCTGGTTTTGCAACAGCAGGTAAGATGCAGCACGGACCAAACCGTTGCCACCAGGTTCCTCTTTTGTTTGCTGACCCTGAGACTGACTTCTTTTAGCAGCAGTGTGCTGACACTTGCTAATGTGATGGTATCCACCTTCTCACCACACTTCCCTCTTTCTCTCCTCACATGCTGCACATCTGATGTGATCGTCTTCTGATCAAAAATGCAAGTGGGGGTCACGATGCCTCTGATGCTTTTGTCGGTGCTCAGAAGAGCCTTCATTTATCTTCTTCGGAAGCAACAACTTGTGTGAAGCTTTGGTCTTAGTCCCAACTGCCCTTACAGGTGGAGACGGGCTGTCTGCAGAGGAGAACCGGTCACACCTGTACGCGCCACACGGGTGGCCTGCAAGAAATACCAAAGTCGTAGAGAACCTGTAGAGAGAAAATGTCCATGCACATCGTTTCCTACATAAACGCTGCAGGCTACAGGTTATAGACGACCCTTACACAACATGTAAGGGTAAGTAAGGGGGAGGCAGGCGTGTCGTACGGATATTTCAGTTTTTCCACCAACCTCCAAATCCTGTGCACTGTGCAAGGGTCCCGTTAGTGCTGTTCATGTGACACGTGCGCGCTCCACGCTGCAGCCTGACTGTCCGAAATGAGGAAATTAGACAATCAGAGTGTAGTTTGTGTGAACATCCTACGGGCACTTAGGTATCCCGTGCACACCCCATGGGTGCAGCATCTGCACATGGTCAGTAAGGACCCGGTACTCGCACCTTACCAACGACTAGAGCAGGGGCGCCCAAATTCCAGGCCTCGAGGGCTGGCTTCCTGCTGGCTGTCCAGAAATCCTGCCTTACCTGCCGTTGATCACCTGATCAGGTGTGTTCAGCCAATGAGGAGCTTCAATGGCAGGCTGGTTGGAAAACATGTAGGACACCGGCCCTCCAGGCCTGGAATTGGACACCCGGCCTTAAGATTGTGCCCCTCCTGTCTACGACCCTTCACATGCTCGGACATCTCAAGAACCCACAGCACCTGTATGGGTCAACCCCCCATACCGGGGCATGCGAATAAGGCATAAACCCAACCTCCTTGACAGGTTGGCCTCTGGTCTAGGATTAAACCCCAAGGGGGGACATATCATGCCCCTCAGTGCCCATTTGTGATGCAGAGTGCCGTTGCAGAACGGGGGTGCTACTCTTGGGACAGAAAACAGATCACAGGAGGCAGATAGCCTGCTTCTGTTTGTCCATCCTGCTCTGTGCTGATGAAACATATCAGCGATTTGCTGAGGTCTTTTTTGGTGAAAAAGGATTTAGAAAAGCTACAGGTAAATGACAGTAGAGATATGACTGCCTTACTTTGAGATGAGAAAAGGATATCAGTTCTGAAGCTGGATTGGAGCGATCCATGTCTGTGTGCTGCAGTAAACTTGGTGTCTCTGATCACGTGTCACGGCCTGCACATGCAAGCACACGCACAAAAGTACCACAGGATTCCCATTTGCTGTTAAGAATAGGATTTTTGAAAACATTAAGATGTGGTTATATTCAGAGTGGAGATTTGTGGCTGAAACCATCTAAAACAGCTATATTTCAGTATGGCAGCATCGTCTGTCTCTGCAGCATGCCGGATCCTTCTGTCGGGCCTTTAGTAGAAGCTACGGTGCTCTGGTGTTGGAGTCCCAGTCCTCAACTCTGAGACTGGGTGCTTCAGAATCCAGACGACGTCGTTGCGTAACAAGCCGTCCGTCTCATGGAGCACAGAGATCATGAAAGCACTGATGAAGGGCTTCAGAATAAGAAGAAGCGGTTGTCTGATTCCGATCTTCTTTCGTCTGGAATATTTGCTCAATGAACAATTGGAAAGATTCTGCTCAGTTGTGAGAAAAACTAAAATCCTCACAGAACAGGCGTCAGCAGAAATCCCTTTAGCTGGAATTGTGGGATGTAATGCTGTTTTGTTTTTAAACTTATTGCTTCACTTTTAAAGTTTCAGCAACATTGAATGTAATTTTCAAATATGTGTCTTCCTTTTTGATCATTCCACAATAACTCATTCTTACTCTTTATTTTTTAAATACATTTTTAATGCTCAGTGGCATTCTGGTAGAGTGTTTGCCCTGAGATTGGAAGGTTGTGAGTTCAAATCTAGGGCAGTCATACCAAAGACTTCTGCCTCCCTGCTTGACACCCAGCATTAAGGGTTGGATTGGGGGGTTAAACCACCAAATGGTTCCCGAACGCGACTGTGTCTGCAGCTCACTGCTCCCCCAGGGGAGGGGTCAAATGCAGACACACCTAGGTGTGTGACAACTGACAGGACTTATCTGTAGAAGAAGAAAAGACGTGGCAATGTTTCATGAACTGCATAAACAGTTAAAAGTACACTGAAAGTTCAGCAGCAAGCAAAACCAGCAAAGAACAAACGTTTCTCTCATCTTTATCAGGACCTCCATTTCTAGGCTTTGTGCCAACAACAGGCTAGACGACACGACCTCCAAGAGTTTGTGTGAGTGACAGTGCTCGGTTTACAGTGAGGCCTTTGCTGGTCCCTTCTAGAGTTTACTGTCACAGTCAGACACAAGGTTACTATTTGTGAGCCATTAAAATGCTGATGCTGGACTTTTCCTCTGTTGGTTGCCAGATGCAGGTTGTGGTGGAAGGAGATCATGTGAGTCATTATTAAAGTAACTCCATCAGCACTTTCACTTCTGCAAACGGTTCCAGGAACAAATCAAAATATCTCTAAAGACCCGTCAGTGTGAAGTGAGGCAATACCTGACAGCTAGTGACCATTTGTCAAGAACAGCAGGTTGAAGACCAAAGACAGTCTGGTCGGCTTCAGCCTCAGACTGAACAGTCCTCAAGATGATCTCTGTGAGATGATGGTCTTCAAACTCAACACAGTGATGGTGACAGCACCTTTTTTAGTTTTTGCTTTATTTTTGTTCTTCTGCAAACCACTTTTGTACTGAGCTAAACTGTTGTACAACACTTTATACTATACCTCATTATTGGAATTACTTTATTTCGAAACAAAAACAAACAAAGAAATGTATATCCATAGATAGATATATTAGAATTATCAGTCAAAATCATGAGAGAAGTAAAAAAAAGGTAAAAAAATACACAGACAGACGGGATAGATAGATAGATAGATAGATAGATAGATAGATAGATAGATAGATAGATAGATAGATAGATAGATAGATAGATAGATAGATAGATAGATAGATAGATAGATAGATAGATAGATAGATAGATAGTCCTACCCATCCTTCTCATACGTACACTTATTAGGGAGATGGGGGAGGGGTCAGTCTGCATCTTGGGGGTGGAGCTACTTAGCAGTGGTTCCCTTCCCATGGTTTGAAACGGGCCCATCCGCTTTCGGTTTTAATTGCACCTTATACATGTAGGACCCTTGGTGTGTGTGTGGGGGGGGGGGGGGGGGGGGGGGTTGTTCATCACTGTGAGCAGGCAGGAAACACAAACACACACACATAAATTACAGAAATAATGACCTCTTATCTTCTATCCCCTACCCCATCCCTGGCGGGTGGTACCAGGCCCTCGGCGACGGCAGCCGTGTTTCCTGGGTGCTGGCTTCCTGGGCCCGGCAGCCCTCTCTCCATGTAGGGAGGGGGATCCTCGAGTTCTCTGTCAAGACCGGGACCCGGGGACCACATCACATCTGAGCCTGGGGGTGTCCGTGTCCCTGTGGTGGGGGTTCTGGTCCTTGCCCTTGAGTGCCAAAATTCCAACAGTGGGTGAGCCTGGTTAGCCCATAGTGTTGGACTGCCCCCCTCTGCCCCCGAGGGTGGGTGGCTCCTGCCTTGCTCTCTCCTGGACCTCCCACGTGGTGGGCAGGTTTCCTTTAAGGGGCCCTGGCTGGTGCCTGGAGTTGGGATTGGGGGAGGGCCCAGGACTCCTGGGTGGAGGTGGGCTGCTCATCTGGGGCTGGGGGGGCTCTTCGGCGGTGGGGCCCTGTGCTGGGGCTATTCTTTTGGCTGGGCTGGAGCTTGCCCTCTCTGTACTCCTGTGCCTCCCCGCTCTCTGGTGTTGGGGGCCCCTGTGGCGGTCTTACGGGACCCGGTCTGGGTGGCTGACGTGATTGCCCGGCAGGTGGATTTACTTGATCTGCCATACCGTGTGGGCATCGGGGGGTTCTGGCTGCCAATGCTGCTTCAACGGGGGTCTTGGTGTGGGGATGACTGAGCACGCTCCCTCTCTTTTTACATTTCATCATCCACCACAGTAGAACACACTCACCTGAGCACAGGTGTCAGCTCACCTTTGGACAAATAGTATGTTACAGAAGGAAATGCTTTGCATGTGTGTGTTTGTGTGCATATGTGTGTGTGAACTGTAGTTGTATTGTGTACATGTTGATATGTTAACTTGTGAAGTGTGTGTGTAGTTTTTAATACTTTGAGGACAAATTTGCAGAAAAAATATGAACACAACGTTTAGTTTTACGTTGAACATTTATTTATTTTTTTAACTTGTCCTGTCCAACAGCTGGGCAGACAGATGAGAGCTGAGGGCCTCTTGTGTTGGACATATTTTACTTTAACAAGAGGGGTTATTAATCTTCAGACAAACCAAAGGTATGCCTGAATAAACCCCTTTTGTAATTGAGGCCAAACTTTATTAATTTCAATCATGTTTGAAAATCTTTGGTGTTGGAACGGACGGAAAAGGAAAGAAGGGAAGAAGAGAGAGGGATGTTAGAGAGAGGGGGGTGATAGTGAGAGGGGGGGGGGGGTAAGACCATGAAGCAGCATAGAGCAGACAGGTTTCCTGGTTGTTTATCATTACGGTAAGGTTCAAATGTAGTAAAAAAAGGGCGGGGCCTGTCCACACACACACTGAAATGTTATCAACACACCATTTAGCTGCAAAAATGTCCACATGTCAACATGTACACAAAACAGATAGTGTTCACACGCATACTTATGCCTTAAAACCAACTAGTGTGAAATATTTCATTCATTCAATGATGCAAACTATTAGTGCAAAGGTGAGCTAACACCTGTGCTCAGGTGAGTGTTTATGTTCTTCTAAAATGGATGGTGGAATGTGAAAAGAAGGAGGAGGAGCGCCCAGCCACCCCCACACCCAGACCCCCGCCGCAGCAGCAGCGGCAACCGGAACCCCCCAACGCCACACAGCAGCAGGCAGGGGATAATCACCCCACGGGCGACCAAATCCGCCACCCAGGCCAGGACCAGCAGGGCCGGCGCGAAGCCCCCAGAGCCAGAGAGCAGGGAAGCACGGGGGAAAGAAAGCGGTGCCCCAGCCCAACCAGGAGAGCAGCCCCCCCGCCGCGCCGGAAGAGCCCAACGCAGGGCCCCACCCGAGAAGGGCACCCACAGCCCCAGACGAGCACCCCATCACCACCCAGGAGTTCCGGGCATCCCCCCACCCCAACCCCAGGTACGAGCCAGGACCCCCCAAGGGATACCCGCTCCGCACTCCAGGCACCCCACCAGGGAAGGGGTAGGGGACAGATGGTCCTAGGTCCCACCTTCCTTGCAAAATGTGTGTGTGTGCATGTGTGTTTGTGAGGGTGTGTGTGTGCACGTGTGTGTGTTTTATGTTGGAGTGTGTATTTTGAGGGGGGAGGGGTGTTTGTACTAAGGGCGGGTGCAGTTAAATTGGCAGGTAGGTCACTGAGGGGACATCTCCTGATTACTCACAGTGATGTCCCCTCACCCTCCCCACCAAGGGGCCTTAAATGTCTAAGGTGCGGTTAAAATTGGCAGGTAGGGTGCTAAGAGGACATCCGCTGCTTGCTGGCAGATGCGTTGAACATTTTTGGTGTGAATAGGATTTGTCTTTGTCTTAAATAGAACATTTTCTGTTAACAAATTATCAAAAATACATAAGAGGGTCACAGGCAAATATAGAGTCCAGAAACAGATTGTTCACATTTGTTCATGCGTCTAGAAGTTTATTTATTTATTAAATTAAAATAAAATAGGACTTTATAGAATGTCATTGATCCCATAACAGGGAAATTATCTTGTTATTATATCTGTTGAAAATGGAATCAAACAGATGATGACACAGCGATCTCCGGCTGCATTTTGTCGGTGGCGGCGGATCGTTTCAGACCCAGAAATGGTGGAAATAGTCCAGAAAGCCGTAGCAGACACGCCACTGCTCATTGGACGGAAAAAAAGGTGCATGTCTGTCAAGATCGGTTGATATTAAGAGGATAACCAAACAAAAACAGTGAAGCTAACTCTGAGTGAAAGTAGATTAACTGGCAGCCGACTGTTGCTGCTGTAGAAAATTACAATTAAATAAATACATAAACGTCAGTAGTATCAAAATACCCAACTTTCTTTCTTTTTCTGATTTTCTTTCTTTTTAACTACAGTCGGCCACCAGTTAGCCTACTTTAGCTCGGTGTTAGCTTTCTTTATTCTCTTATTCTCCGTCATTTTCTTAACCCATTATATCCCTTTTGGGGTCATGGTGCTGCTGGAATAAACTGGCCGCACAGCAGGGAAGCGGGGATCCGCTGTCACCCCGGTGATGCAACTTTGACAGTTTGCTAACAGGAGAAATTTTGTATTCAAGACAGGCACATCTTATTCAAAACAGGCATGTTAAATGTCAAACTGTGTATTTATATTTTTTACTTTAAGTTCTAAGTTTCAAAGCTCTTCTTATTCTGCTATTTATGGTCTAGAGCCAGATCACAAGACAGGAAAGGACTTGTTTGCGCCTCAGACGTCCGGCAAACACACAGACACATGCAGCCATCTGCCACCTCTTATCAAAAGGCAGCAGCCGTGTTTTCGTCTTACTTTGTCTAATCAGTCTGCACCATGTTTAGGTGAGGCTCAAACTGTCTCTTCTCTGATGATGGCTTTAGGTTAAGGTCTTGAGACTTCACTGTGCACCACCCAACACTTAGTAAAGCATTTGAAAAGAGACTGTAGGACAGATCACACTTGACAATGAGTGTACCGGTTCTATTCCTATCAAAAACTGGGTTGTTAAACAGTGGTTATTGAACTGTAGTAAGTTACGTCTTAAAGTTGATGCAACAGTACATTGATGGAAAAAATGGATTATCAATGTCTTTCTATTGGGGTTAGGGTTTGCACTGTGACATTTCAGTGTCCATAAAGGTTAAGACGGCTCATTTGACGTTCCTGCTAGGAAAACCCGGTTTTTACAGAACTTTAACTTGTGTTTAACTTAAAGAAAAGCTGAATCCGAATTCTACTCCTACCCCTACGGCTTATCCCTATCCCTCCAATTGTGGGGGCATTTGGAGGGTAGATTTATTCAGAATGGTTTTTTAAGGGCTAACCCGGCAGAGGTTGATCTGCGTTGCATTGTGCCGCAGATAAACACATTTTTTCACATGGGTGTCCTCTGATGCAGAGGTTTACATTCAAATGTAAGTAATGAATTTTTTTTAAGCTGTATTTTTTTTTTGCGCTAACGTAGCTGAAACTATCCACGACTAAATCGAGTAGAAGCAAAGTCTGACAATGTCTTTACAGACAGATCCACTGAGAACTGCCAAGACATTTTATCTACAACCAAATTAGAACAAATTTGGTGTTTTTCAATAATATTCTTCCCAATGTTCCTTTCCTGCTTAGGTTCCCATTGGGAATTGAAGATTGCTTTGTCCAGTTCATCCCACAGCAGCACGATGAGGTTCAAGTCAAAAGACTACGCTGCCCATTCCTTTTGTTGTTCAAGTTTACCGTCTTTTGGTTCTCTGGTAGTTCTGGCAGAGACTGGATTTATGTTTTGGGTCGTCATGTTGCTGGTAAAGCCCTGACCAGCAAGAAGGAAGGAACTGCATGCTGTTGCAGAAAAGTGTGGTAGCCATGTTTGTTCAGGAGTCTGTCCATGAACAAGTTATCAACCCTGAATCCAGCTAACCTGCCCCATATCACCTTCTTCATCTGGACACGGTCTGCAGTAGTCTGGCTTTTTCTGGTCTTCATGTTTCTCTTTGTCTTATTCTGCCATTTTAGCAAAGGACAAAGTCCAGACTAAGGCCGAATCCAAATTGCTTTCCTGCCCTTCTGGCTCTGCTATTCCAGCATGTTGTCATCTTTCAGCTTCTCCTCCAGCTTCCTTCTGTATGCCTCTTTGGCGTCCTTCATTCAGGCTGTGATGTGGACGAGAATCTGTGGCCAGACAGACAGCAGCGTGAGGACGATGGCCAGGATAGGGAGGGTGAGGACAGCGACCAGTGAAGAACTGTTGGTTATGAAACTGAAGCATTATTTACAGCACTGTAGGCTGCAGATCATTTTCATTGTTTTTTTGTTTGTGTTTAAATTATAAAGTATATTATGCTGTATACATTTTCTTTTTACTCCGATGTATGAAAGTTACTTTATGTGTGTGAATGATAATGGTTACAATTTCCTTGGCAGTATGAGTGCAACGTGTGCTGTTATACCTAAGAGGCTACTCTCACCCTAAAATCCTTTTTCTTTTTTCAGTTTTATACAAAATTGTATTCTGTTAACTATACAAAAACAGTAAAGTAACCATCGTCAATGAAGGACTGAGCTACGACTGAGAGGTGGACATGAGGGATAATTCAATGGTCCTCTGCTATAGTGACAAACATGTCATCATTCTGACTTGCAGTGCTTATACAATGCCAAAGGGATGAAGTATTTTGGGGGCACTGACTGTTTGAATGAGAAAGAAATGTAGTTTTGACACATGAGTGAATTGTGTTGGGAGAGATGTGAGCTTTTGCAGGTGAACCATGGTGTTGTGCTGAACCATCCACATTATTTTGACAAAAGCACCAAGAGTGTTGAGAACGTCCAGTCTGATCAAGAAATGAGCCAAAGCTATTGAGAAGGATCTTTGCCTTTTTGGTGGCACTGACTGTTTATATGGGAAAGGAATTTAATTTTGAAGCATGAATGAACAGTAAGACTGTTTTCCAAATGATATTAGAATTTTCAGAATGTAATTTCTGTTTCAAGAGATGAGCTAAACCAATGGAGAAAAACTGTAATGTATATCTCTCACTCACAGTCACACACAAAAATGTCACGACTGGCTATTGTGCCAGTTCAGCCCCTTTTAAATCCAGCTGTTTCTCCTGTATTTCTGTCTTTTAGTGCTTAGCTATGATCCTGTGGTGGAGACAAACTCTGGGTCAAACGAGGACAACTTAGCACCACTGAGTGATGACAGCAGCTTCTCAAGCAGGACAGCAGAGGGAGGAGGAGGAAGTGAGGATGAGGAGGCAGCTAGCCCAGGTGGTTTGCTGGCTCTGGATGTATCACCTAGAGAGGCCAATGGCCTGCTGTCTTACCAGGTCCAAAGTGAAGACAGCAGCCACCTCAGTGAGTATTCATACATTAAGTTTAGAGTTTTCTCTCCTGTTTTTCAGAATGTTATTTCACCCCATAAATAAGTAAGTATAACTTGGGATACATGAACAAATAGTAAAACAACTAAATAAATAATTTCCATTTCACTCAAATCCATAAAGGGATTAATTTCATTCGTTAAATACTTTAAGCTGCCATAAGATGGTTTTAGCACATTTAGGATAACCATTTATTGCAATTTTTGCCATCTTGAGCGATATGCGTATTCCACAGCTTGAAATTGCGATAACAATAAATTTGCGATTTATTGTACAGGCCTGCTTACGATTATAGATCAAAAATATTGTGACGTTTTTTAGAATAGAATAGAAATTTGCTTTTGGATGGTGGGTGGGACTGTTGGCGTGGAAGTTAGCCTAGCTAATTCCCCAGCATCCCTTTGTTCACACTCTCTACCGCTAGCGACAAGTGCCTCACAAGCTAAGTTAACATTAGCACAGCAGAAAAACAACAGCAGTAATATCAGAGGTATCCAGCCGCAGAGTCCAGCTCAACCGTGGAAATTAAAACAAACATAGATCTATTTGTCTGCAAGTGCAAACACAGATTTAGAATCGGAGCGGAGAAAGCGAGACTTCGGTCCGCCCATGGCAGTACCGGTGTCATACACATTAGGTTTTCATCTGCTCCTCATCCAATAAAGAAGTACTGAGAGATTAATTCTTAAATCCTTTATACATGTCCTCCATCATGAAAAAAGGTGACAAGAACATGTTAAAAACACCAAAAACACCAATTTCATTGGAGTGGGCCTGTAAACATGATTAAAAAGGAATATTAAATAGCATTGTAATTTTTTCTAAAATTGCTGTCAGATGCGTTCTATTTAAATATTTCTCTGTTCAGTTTTATGATCTTTTTGAAGCATGTAAGTGTATTTTACTTTACCTCCTTATCTTGAGCTGATTTTTCAGACAGACAGACAGACGCTGTGAAATACAAAACTGTGAGTGATCTCATAGTAACTTTCTTATCCTACTCTTGTCACGCACTCAGCAAAGCCGTTGGATCGAGGTTCCAAGCCCAATGATTACTTTCTGAAAGAGGAATTTGAAGACAGTGATGATGATTCAGCAGCCATTGTTGAGTACCTTCAGCGCAGTGACACCATCATTATTTACCCAGAAGCTCCAGAGGAGGCAAAAACACTGAGAACAGCGGAGGCAACAAGCCCAAAAGAGAACAAGCACGGTGAGCAGAAAAGAACAGAACGATGACAGAATAACACTGAAAAAACAGGATACAGACAGCAAAGCTTGAAAACAGCAACATGACAACTACAGGAATGCTTTAAAAAGAAAAGAAGACAGATTTTTATAGATATGAAGGTGCTTGTTTTTTTATTGGAAGGTTGTCGCTGAGAAAAGTGTATCCAGACAGCATAGGGCAGTGTTGTGAGGATGACTCAGATGGTGATGAAGAGAACAATTACTGTAATTACTATAAAAATATCTTTAAATATAAAGGAAAAGGAAGAGTAGTGGAAGCTAGACTGAGGTACATTTGTGAGCAGGAGGAGGGTTTCATGCAGAGAAAGAGAAGCACAGATGTTTGCTTTGAGGAGGTCAGGAGGAGGTCAGGAGGAGCTGCGTGGTGTCTGTGTAGATCCAGAGAGAGGAGCCGTGGTTTGGAGGAGGAAGTCTGGAGCAACAGAGAAGAATGTTGGAGATGTTCAGGACATGGATGAGAGCTGGAAGGCAGAGGTGAAGCAGAGGAGGTGGAGGTGGGACTGACCCAAGGATCAGCTTTGAGCTCCTTCATGTTTGCAGATGACACTGTGGTCTGTAGTGAGAGCAGGAAGCAGGTGGAGGAACATCTACAGAGGTGGAGGTTTGCTCTGGAAAGACAGACAGAGAATCCATGTGTAAATGAGAGGAGCTGAAGAGGACAGGTAGTTCCAGGGAGCAGAGGTGGAGAAGGTGGAGAACTTCTTAGGGTCAACAGAACAAGAGTGGAGGAAAGAGGTGGAGAGGTATGTTCATGCAGGTTGGAACGGATGGAGGAAGGTTCCAGATGGATGTGTCACCAAAGGAAAGATGTAGGAGTGTGAGGTGAGAGCAGCCATGCTGTTGGTTTAGAGACTGTGACGCAGAAACAGGAGGCAGAGCTGGAGGCAGCAGAGATGAAGATGTTGTGGTTCTCTTTGGGACCAGGATGGATCAGGAATGAGGACATCAGAGGAACAGATCAGGGTGGATGATTTGGAGATGGTCTGGACTTATTAAGAGGAGAAACAGTGATTATGTTGGTGAGAGGAAAGAGGTCTAGAGGAACCAAAGAGGAGGTTCATGGAGGTAGAGAAGGAGGACACGAGGGTGGTTAGTGTGTGAGGAGCGCGCAGAGAAGAAGATTACTCATTTTTAATGACTGAGCATCTCTAGCAACAAAGCTGAAAACGGGTATCAGTGTGTCACGAAAACACAACAGCAATGATGAACAATGAGGATACAACATAATGACAAACTGATCACCACAACTCATTTTGTACACATACTTGATGAGCTTTTTTTCCCTTTAATGTTTCATTAAATAAGTCTGTTAAACAGATTGATGGTAGATTAAGGATGACTTTAAAACAACAGAATGATTGGTTTACATGGTTTCAAGCATGCATTCCTAACCTTTAAACTCCTCCTTAGGCTCGCTCTCTGATCCCACAGATGACTTTGCTCAACTTCTCACATGTCCGTATTGTGAACGAGGCTACAAAAGACTGACATCTCTGAAGGAGCACATCATGAACCGGCATAAGAGGAACGACGAGAGCTTTGCTTGCCAGCTGTGCACGGGCACCTTTGACTCCAGCTCTCTGTTGGACCGTCATATGACAACACACAAGCTTGGAAGAGAAAAGGTCAGCTTCTCATTTTCCCATAGACCTGAAACTTCCGAGAGATGTTTGTACTTTAAACTTTTGTCGATGTGTTTCTGCACTTGCTCTGCCACTATTTACCATTTGGATGAATCTTTGCAACAGATCACTTCAGAGTAATTTGGTTTAATTTGCTCCAATAGGAAAATCATTTTGTCAAAATTTAGACCAAAAATGTCAACAAATGCCCTGAGATGACCTTTCAAACTGTTCAGTTGAGTCATGTCCATGTAATGTATGTCACAGCATATTTTCCTGAGAATTCCTGATGCTGTGAACCTAACCAAGGGGCCCCTGGCCTCGTTGCCTTTGGGGGAGGCCGTGGTGGGGCCATAGAGCGGTCAACTTCTGATCATAAGATCACAAGCTCGGTTCCTGCCTTGCCTGAAGCAACAAAAAAGGCACTTTTTGACACGTCAAAGTGTCACGGGCAAGACACTGAACCCCAGACTGATGGGCTGATGCCAGTGTTCGGCAGCGGAGCCACCGTCAGTGTGTGAATGTGTGTGTGGATGAATGGGACTGTAAGGCACTTTGGGCCTTCAAGGAAGATAGTAAAGCATTTTATAAGAATACGCCATTTACCATAATTTACACACGTAGTTCTGTTAGCCACTGCAGGGCAAAATCAGGGAAAAGTGTGGTGATCAATATGCAGGCAAACCTGCTGTGTTAGAGCGTTATTTCAAATTGTTTGGTGTTAAATTCCTTTTACAAACCGATAAATCTTATTAAGGTCAGTAACTAAACCCATTCAATTCACCAATTACACCATGAGCATAATGGGATTTGCTGTAATCTGCCAATAGCTTCAGATCTTGTTCTTCATCCTCTTATAAAAAACAACAGTGAAAAAGGTTATAAGGCAGCGCTATTTGAGCGGCACGGCGTGATTTGGGCAGCATGCCCAGAGTTCAAATATTTGAACTTTGGTGAGGTCACTGCGTCACATCCACCATTTAAGGACCCATCCATGCATCCATCCAAACATCCATCCATCCATCCAAACATTTGATTTTGATTTGAATTTGATTTGAAATGGTTTATTTCAAGCAATCAAATAGAAATAATACACAAAACAATATAATCATCAGTTATACATTCATACGGTAACTAATCAAACTTAGGATAATTAGACATATTAATAAATATTGCTTGAAAGGGAGTGGAAGGAAGCGAACTTATATAATCCCACCCCGTTATACTATAACCATTTTATTACATGATTTATCAATATCCGGTTCCTAGGTTTTATCAGACAGAATTAATAATCATAAGGTTTCAATAAAGCACATGCCAAAGATGAATTACTTAAGTACTACGTCAAAAATAACTATTTTAGAAATCAACATGGCAAATGCAGCATCTGAAATATATGCAAATTATATTAAAACATAATACTATATCAGTAAAATAGACACAACACTGTTTCAGGAATTTTCATAGCAAAAATTTCATCAAGTATCAAAAGTTAAAAACATGTGCAAAGTTATGCTACATTAGGAAAGATTTTTGAATCAATTTATCAATTTTAAGAGCTAGTGAAGTACTATCATCAAAAGTCAATCAATTTAACAATTTTCAAAGGTGATTAATCATTTGTTTTTACGGAGCCCGTGTCCTGACATTAAGATATAAAAATATATCTTGTTCCCACAGATTAATATCTTGTTCCCACAGGTTATTATGTCGTTCGCACGAAATACTATTCCGTTCCCACAAGATACTATTCCGTTCCCACAAGATACTATTCCGTTCCCACAAGATACTATTGCGTTCCCTCAAAATACTATTCCGTTCCCTCGAAATGATTAACTCGTGCGAACGCAATAATTATGTCGTTCGAACGCAATAATTAATCCGTTCGAACGCAATAATTATTCACGTCATAAGTCATTCACGCGGATATGCTCTCTGTACGCCGGCAAAACTAAGCCGCTTTCAGCGGTAACTTCCGTGTCTCTGTGACCCATATTCGTTCAAAAAAGGAACATGAAAAACAAAAATGATCACTTTATTACCGTCTCAATGAATATAAGAAAAATATCAATAGATTTATGATAACTAGGCTGCTTTGTCACACGATAGCTCCTGCTAGGCTACCACTAGCTCCGCCGCAGAGCTCTTTGATGTATGCCGGCATTTGGGCAACTGGCTGGTCTGTTGTCAGACAGCTGATATTGTAGTTTAGGGTCGAACAGGAATAATAATATTCAGGACTTGTCTTTTATTAACTTTAGCAGTCAGTCGCTTTACATTCGAAGGCTATAAGGATACATGCTAACTGACTAGCCGATCATATCCTGTTATTAATTTACGTCATAGATTTACAAATCTTTGATTTATTACTCCACGTTGTTTCAGACGACCGTGATCAAGCAATTCTCAAAGTCTTTCATGGTGTTCACGACCAGAACCTTGGACCGGTCCTCTGGACCGAGTTACTTGACGTAAATCCTGCAGCCTTTAACCCAAGTGTTCTCAATCTGCTTACGCTTCCTGAGAAGCCGTGCATGTTTTGAGATTTCAGCATTCCTTCTGGTCAGATGGTCGTTCAGATAAGCAGCCGAACCTTTCAGGTGTTTCCTTTGGTTCATCAAAGCTAGCTTGTGTTTGTGATTCACAAACCTGATGAGGATCGCTGGTTTATCCGTCTCCGTTCTCCTGGGGAGCAGGTGGCAGGTCTCGATGGTATTGAGATCCAGGGAAATCCCTTTAGATGTGAGAAATGAAAGTATTTGCTGTTCCAGCGACGCTGCACCGAACTCCGTATTAGAACTGCTAGCTACGCTAGCGCTAGCATTAGCAGTGCTAGCTCCTGCTGCATTCAGCTTCGCTCGAGGCTTGATTGGTACTCCAGTGAGAATGACATTATTCATCCTTACTTGCTGTTCCACATCGTCCAGTCTTTTCTCCAGAATCTCGACCCGGTTTTCTCGCTGCTCGTTTTGAGCCCGAAATCTTCGGAACTCTTCCATCATCTCCCAGAGCGGTTTTAGCTTAGCGAACACTTGATCCATAAAACTTTTCAGCGTTTCTTGAATAATGTCAAGAGACTTTTTGAGCTCTTCATATTCCTGGGGTTTCTTCGGGGGCATGGTCAGCTCTCTTTTTTGGAGAAAAATCATCTTTTTAAGTAATTTGAAGATAGATGTATTCGCAGAGAGGCACGCCACACGTCCTGCTGTGTAACCCGGAACCGGAAAATCCATCCATCCATCCATCCATCCATCCATCCATCCATCCATCCATCCATCCATCCATCCATACATCCATCCATCCATCCATCCAAACATCCAAACATCCAAACATCCATCCATCCATCCATCCATCCATCCATCCATCATAACATCCAAACATCCATCCATCCATCCATCCATCCATCCATCCATCCAAACATCCATCCATCCATCCATCCATCCATCCATCCATCCATCCAAACATCCAAACATCCATCCATCCATCCATCCATCCAAACATCCATCCATCCATCCATCCATCCATCCATCCATCCATCCATCCATCATAACATCCAAACATCCATCCATCCATCCATCCATCCATCCAAACATCCATCCATCCATCCATCCATCCATCCATCCATCCATCCATCCATCCATCCAAACATCCAAACATCCATCCATCCATCCATCCATCCAAACATCCAAACATCCATCCATCCATCCATCCATCCATCCATCCATCCATCCATCCAAACATCCAAACATCCATCCATCCATCCATCCATCCATCCATCCATCCAAACATCCATCCATCCATCCATCCATCCATCCATCCATCCAAACATCCATCCATCCATCCATCCATCCATCCAAACATCCATCCATCCATCCATCCAAACATCCAAACATCCATCCATCCATCCATCCAAACATCCATCCATCCAAGCATCCATCCATCCAAGCATCCATCCAAACATCCATCCATCCGTCCGTCCAAACATCCATCCATCCAAACATCCATACATCCAAACATTCATCCATCCATATATCCATCCATCCATCCATCCAAACATCCATCCATCCATATATCCATCCATCCATCCAAACATCCATCCATCCATATATCCATCCAAACATCCATCCATCCATCCATCCATCCATCCATCCATCCATCCATCCATCCATCCATCCATCCAAACATCCATACATCCAAACATCCATACATCCAAACATCCATCCATCCATATATCCATCCATCCATCCATCCATCCAAACATCCATCCATCCATATATCCATCCATCAATCCAAACATCCATCCATCCATATATCCATCCATCCATCCAAACATCCATCCATCCATCCATCCAAACATCCAAACATCCATCCATCCATCCATCCATCCATCCAAACATCCATCCATCCAAACATCCAAACATCCATCCATCCATCCATCCAAACATCCATCCATCCAAGCATCCATCCATCCAAACATCCATCCAAACATCCATCCATCCGTCCGTCCAAACATCCATCCATCCAAACATCCATACATCCAAACATTCATCCATCCATATATCCATCCATCCATCCATCCATATATCCATCCATCCATCCAAACATCCATCCATCCATATATCCATCCAAACATCCATCCATCCATCCATCCATCCATCCATCCATCCATCCAACCATCCATCCATCCATCCATCCATCCATCCATCCATCCATCCATCCATCCAAACATCCATCCAAACATCCATCCATCCATCCATCCATCCAAACATCCATCCATCCATATATCCATCCATCCATCATCCATCCATCCATCCAAACATCCATCCATCCAAACATCCATCCATCCATATATCCATCCAAACATCCATCCATCCATCCATCCATCCATCCAAACATCCATCCAAACATCCATCCATTTTCTTAACCTGCTGTATCCCTCTGGGTTTCCAGAGCCGTCCTGGCTAGTGTTGACGACGGTACACCGTGGACCGTCTGTCGCAGGGCCGATGGGGCTAGAGTTTGCTCTGGTCTCCTGAACTTTGTGATATTTTTCTTTTTTTCATCAAGGCAAAAATAAAAAGATCCTCTAACTTTTATCAACTTTCCCAGTCTCTGGTAAATGCGGGACAAACTCGGTCAGAGAGAGGCGGAAATCGCAGAAGCGTCCGTCTACTTCCGTCAGCAGCGGGAGAGTCTCTGATGATCTCATGAACCCAGACATAGAAACCTGAGCATTACTCAAGTTTTTGTAGAACTTTTCAAAATAAATAAACCTGATCTCTTAACATCGTCTGTATCTTCCATGTATGCTAAATTAGGTAAACACAGACACCAATCTATGTAGCGATCAGGCTAAAAACATTAGCTGGTAGCTTCTCCCACATACAGCAGGGGCGTTGAGCTATGAACATCTTTTTGGACAGGCGGCGAGCAGAGAATTTGCCATTCAGCTGACGCTAATTTGACGCGAAATGCATTTGGTGTGAACGCAGCTTTATGGTCTGAAAACTGGCTGATTTGGATCCAGTCTCACCTCAATTCGGGCAGAGTCGCTCCAAGTTAACATCCAGTTTGATCTGCACAAGTTCAAGAACAGAAACCACTGTGATTAGTTGGGCAGGGGAAGGCTGCAGTCAAACATCTTTCAGAATGTTGTAGTTTGATTTGTTATACATGCAGTCCTTCAACTGTTTGTCAATGAGTTAAACAAAGTTTAGAATTACTTGACAGGCTAAAGTCTCATTCACCCATGCACACACACATTAATGGTGGTTGGGCTGCCATGCTATGGCATTAGCAGCGTAGGGGTTCAGTGCCTTGCCCAAGGGTATTTCAACAAATGGGCAGGCAGAGCGGAAATCAAACCTGTGCCCTTTCCATCTTCCATGTCACATCTGCATCATTGGCTTTCTGCCTTGTCTGCACCACTGCTGGCCCCTCCTCTTTAAATCTGTTTGTTTCTTCACAGCCACCCCCCCTCAGTGAAGAAGCTGAAAACCGCAAGTTTAAATGCAGCGAGTGTGGAAAAGCTTTCAAGTACAAGCACCACCTGAAGGAGCATCTTCGCAT
Source organism: Oryzias latipes (assembly GCF_053564925.1). Classification (NCBI taxonomy): domain Eukaryota; kingdom Metazoa; phylum Chordata; class Actinopteri; order Beloniformes; family Adrianichthyidae; genus Oryzias; species Oryzias latipes. Next base: position 1,685,516 of record NC_136257.1, read on the forward strand.
TCACAGCGGTCAGTGGTGGAGTGTGCGACCGCTGTCTTCACAGGGATGACTTTTCCTGCCAGTACTTCTATGAGCATGTTTCCATCACCTCATCCTGCTGAAATCAGACTTCCTACACTGGCAAACACTTTAGAGATCCACTGATGTTTTTTTGTCATGACTATCTTTATATAGGTGTCAGGTGATCGGCTGCTCCTGGAAAAGCTGAAGTCAAAGCCTAAGCTCAGACGGACAGAACATTTGCTGTTGCTGCACCCAACCTTTGGAATAGTTATGCACATTCACAAGCGCCGTCCCTGACCATTTCTAAAAACATCTTTAAAGTCTGAACATGATTTTTTTTGCATCAGGGCCGTCCTTTGTCACTGTTAAGTCAATGTAAAAACACAATCAGAGGATCGTGGGGGGACATGCTGCAGATTTGTCTGCTGCACATCCATAATGCTGGTCTCCCGTTCCACCACATCCCAAAGCTTCTCTATTGGATTCTGGTGACTGTGGAGGCCGTTTGAGTCCAGAGAACTCATCGTCATGTTCTAGAAACCAGTCTGAGATGATTCCAGCTTGATGACAGTGGAACCTTAAGGCCTGTTCACACCGGAACGAATTTCGCGCGCGATATTCGCCGACGTTTAACGCCTCGTGACTAAACAAAGGGCACCAATGTGAGTGTGCACACCGCCGCGAAAAAACGCCACGCGTCAAAGCATCAAAAAAAAAACGCCTCGGGTTCGTTTTTTTGGTTTGACGCGCCACGTCGAAAACTATACGACCAATGAGAACGGCGCTATTGCATACGTGTCTGGAGCTTCTGAAGTTACAGTAAAACACAACTTGAGGGCGCTCAAACACGAAACTGCCTTTCTGAGCGCACATACCAGCGAAGAAAATAGACGCCAAGTAGCGTCTACACTGCCATGAAGAAATAATGACGGACATTCTAAAATATCCCCGAACCAAGCACCAGTTGGAGCAACTGGTGCTTGAAATATTCATGTTTTCTTTTTCTTATTCTGACTAGCGCGTAAATACTTGCTCTCTTCTTCTGAGTGAAAAGCGACTTTAAGAAGCGTAAAGTTGTGCAGCGCCGCCTTGTGTACAGGAGTATTTCTGTTTACATTAAGCGCCATCTAATGTCAGGAAATGAAATTGCATGTTCGCTCGGCTCATCGTCAGCGAAAATCGCCTGGGTGTGAACACAAAAAACGTGTTGAAAAACGCTGGCGAATAACGCCTGGCGAATATTCGTCCCGGTGTGTACGGGCCTTTATCCTGCTGGAAGTAGCATCAGAAGATGGTCCACTGTGGTCAGAAAGGGATGGACACGGTCAGCAACAATACTCAGGAAGGCTGTAGTGTTGGAACCATGCTCAACTGGTACTAAGGGGACCAAAGTGTGCCAATAACCTTTCTTTCCCATTCTAATGCTCGGTGTGAACTGCAACAGATCCTCTTGACCATGTCTGCAGGCCTGAATGCATAGAGTTGCTGCTATGTGATTGGCTGATTAGAAATTTGTATTCATGAGCAGGTGGACAGGTGTGCCTATAAAGGGGCCAGTGAGTGTATAATATAGTAAAAATTGACCTTCTGACTGTAAAAAGCAAAATGTTGACTACAGAAGAAAAAAAACTGTGTTTTAGTACAAAGTTAATTTTTTTTCTTTATATATTTCAGGTGAAAAGCCATATGAATGCTCAAACTGTAAGAAGCGCTTCTCTCACTCTGGATCTTACAGTTCCCATATCAGCAGCAAAAAATGCATTGGCCTGCTAACTCTCAATGGACAAGTACATAATGGAAATTTTAGCAAATCCTGTTCCTTCCCAAGGTCAAGAACTTTGTCTCCTGAAAGTCCAACAATTCCTCGTCTACACCCCAAACTGGAAAATGGCCAACCCCTCTTTTCCCAAATTCAACAAGGTCAACCTCATGTCAGAGGTGAACCAAATTATTTAAGTGATTATCATCTGTTAATGGCATCACAACATGTTTTTGAGGGTACAAGGGTATACCTAAATGGTCATGGCTTAAGCTCTCTGGGGATCCACAGTTCTCCTCAGAGCTCTCTTTCACATTTGGGAAGCATGGAGGTAGACCTACCTCTCCTGAGCTACACGGGCCCCCCCGTGAGCAGCCTAAGTGAGGTTCAGAAACTTCTTCATATTATGGACAACAATGGATGCCGGCAGAACCCAGAGAAGATGTCCCAGATGAAGGCATATATGAAAGAGCTGGAGGCACAGATCCAAGCCCAGGCTGGCTTTCCGGCAGTGACTCACAGTAGCCCCACCAGAAGCATCACTGACTACACTCTGAAGAAGGTCAGAGAGGCCAAGAGTCTGATCAACAAAGAAAAGAAACAAGTGCGCGACAAGAAGGAGAAATCAAATCACTCAGGTTTTCTTTGCAGCGAAGAAAAGTCACTTGATGAACAGACGCTGTTCCTCCCATTCTGCTGCCAGTTCTGCAAACAGACATTCCCTGGTCCCATTGCACTCCATCAACATGAGCGATATTTGTGCAAAATGAATGAAGAAATCAGAGGAGTCCTGGAACCAGCAGAGAACTTGCTGTCTGGCCGCCAAAGGACTCTAGTCGATGAACTGTCCCTTAGCAATGGGGCGACCAGCCCCACTCACCTTTTAAAGGACCACTTTTCAGTGCTTAATGCTTGTTTTGCTGTGAATACAGAGCCTAGTATTGAGGAAGTGGGGAAACTGTCACATGCTGTTGCTGGTCCTCAAGAGTTTGTCAAGGAGTGGTTTGCCAATTATGAGAGTCAAAACCACCAAATGGGAAGTGTAAGAAAAAAGTCACTTCTTCCTAATCATAGTGCTCATGATCATCACTTAGGCCATTCTCCAAAATCACTTCTCACTGTAGATATGCACTGTGGGTTAACCAATGGCAACAGCTCCCAGAAACCTGAAAAAACTAACCACTTTGGTGCTTCTAGGCAACCAGCAGGGGTGATGCCACATGAGCTCCCAGACATCTTAAAGGACAACACCTTATCTCCCCTCAACTTATCCAACTTTCCATCCCACTCCACTTTCTCCAAAAACTCACAGATTAGGTCGAACACTCCAAGCAGCCTCATCTCTGAGGAGACTCTTTGGGACATACCACTGGATCTGTCGTTGCCCAGAAATGTGAAACAGAAACTTGTTTCTGTGGCAGAAAAACAAGTAAGACCTAAAGGTTTGATGCCCGAATGTAACGTGAAGTTAGCAGAAAAAGAGCAGGCTTGTGTACCTTCAGATCTCATCAGCGTAAAGACGGAGGTATTGGACTCTGACATCAAAGGGAATTTTGGTCACCAACCGGAGAACAGTGCCAGCCCTCTCTTTGGAATTGATCCCTTCTACGGTGGCTCCGCATATACTCCCCTGTCACCTCATGGAGCATTTACGCCACCTACCTTTAGGTCTTCCACGCAGTCCACAAATGTGGGCCTTAGGGGCTTCTCAGGCCTCAATCCCATGAGTCTGCTGCCTCACATGGCCTACACCTACACTGCTGGTACCACATTTGCTGAAATGCAACAACAGAAGTACCAGCATAAAGTAAGTTTACCAGTGAAACCAGATCTCCTTGTAAATGTTGCCTTCTTATGCTAGCTCCTAAAGGTTGATTTCACGCTCGTTTGCTTACAGATGATGTTTCCTTCTAGGACAACTTAGTTAGATTTTAAACAACTGTCAGATTAAAACATAAAACTTAAAAAACATCTAAAGCATGTCCTAAGTGTAGGGATGAATGCAGCATGGACAGGCAGTGCCCTTTGGATGAACATCTACATGTGAAAGCTAAAGTAACAAACCTGAAGCAACTATTTATCTCTTTTTGTTTTTTTAACCCTTCTTCAACCTCTTTACCCCTTTTTCCTTTCTTGTACCCCTTGCCCCCCCATGTCCTACTGTCCCATTCTGTCTTCTGTCTTCCATCCAGAACAAAACGAAATTCACAAATATAATATGAATAAAGCTTAGCCTCAAATGTGAAAGGGATTTATACAAATATACATCTTGTGTGTCAGAAGATCCATAAACCCCTCTTGTAACAGTAAAATCTGTCCAACACAGGAGCCTTCAGTTCTGATCTGCTTTCTCAGCTGTTGGACAGGACAAGTTAGAAAAAACAGCAAATAGAAGAAGTTTAAAATGAATAAATAAAACATCTAAGGCAGGTCATTTTCAATATAACTGTAAATGGCGTATATCCATAGAGTGCTTTCCTACCTTCTTAGAAGGCCCAAAGTGCTTTACATTCATCTGTTCACACACTGCCACGCCGCTGAACACTGGCGTCAACCTTTAACCACCGGGAGCAACGTGGGGTTCAGGGCCTAAGGGACTTTTGACACATGGACGGGCAGGACGGGAACTGAACCTGTGATGTTCTGATCAGAGGTCAACTGCTCTCTGCACCATGGCCACCTCCATAATGACATAACGCTGTGACAGAAATGTGGTTTGATGAGATCACCTTCTGGTCTTTAATAGTGGAATAAGTTTACAGCAGGAATCCAAACCAGGTAAATCGGCTGTGATAGTTTGCCAACCAAACACAACTTTTGACATTTCATAAGAGAAGTGGGCCTAAGTTTCTTTTACAGTCCGGTTTCATTGTACTTAAGGAGTAGTTTCTGTGGTAAATTCAAGGTAAATACCATGAAACATACAATGAGTGCAGACCTAAAGGTCAAGGTACTTTATTTGTACTTACCTTGTTCTTACATATGTACATATTATAAATACCCAGTATGAACCACATATGTATGAAACAAATAGTACCACATAAATACACAGTAAGTACCATGTAAGTACAGAGTAGACACAACAAAGCACCATGTAAGTACCCAGTAAGTCCCATAAAAAGTACCATGTAAACACACTGTAAGTACCCAGTAAATTCCATATAAAATACCATGTAAATAACCTGAAAGTACCCAGCAGTTACAAAAAAGTACCATGTAAATACCACTTAAGTACACTGTAAGTACTGTACTGTAAAAGAAAGCGTTACCCTGGAATTTTGTAAAATGTATTCATTCTTAAGGTTTGTGAAGAAAATACTCAAACTTTTTAAGTTTCCTATAAAATGTTTTTTTCTCTCTGCCCTCTTTTCAATTAATTTTAGCTTAAAATTTAAGAGACAGTTCAAAGCTGACATTATATGAAGACCCTGCTCAAAATGCCAGAAACAGCAAACCATGCTTTAGTAATTATGACTGTTATAATTCACTTCTATTCAAACCTTCCAGGTTGGTATAATCCAGTTTAGTCTATTCCAGTAAGACCAAACTGACCTAGCAGATTTTAATTAAATGCTCAAACAGATTACATTGGAAGGTTTTTAGTGTTATTCCCTAATAGTGACTGTGGAAAGGAAAACCTGCTATATATAAAAGGGTGGGAAGAAACCTCCAGTACAACCACTCATTCTAGAGAACCTTGTAGGTGATTGAAGTGATGAAAAAAAAGGAGAAAAAAAAGACTGATAGCAGAACAAAAAACTGACACCATCTGAAAATCACTGACACGTCAGCTAAATGACAACACTTTAGTAAGTCTACCAGTGGAGAGCAGGAAGAGGTCAAATGCAAAACGCTGACACACCTGTCAATAGACAGGAAAGATACAATTTGGTGACAGAATACAACCATGAGAAAAAGAAAGGGAGAAAACAGAGAAAGGTAGAAAATATTCAGTGAATCTGAGATTGAAAGAGACCAATGCAACGCTAAGCAGGAAATGGACAAAGGAAGTAAAGGGTGTGTACATTTTTTAAATTCCAGTCATAAACTTGACAATAATGTGAGTGTGTATATATTGGTCACTTTATTAAATATCACAGATTATGTTTTGAAAAACAAGGTTTACCAAGGTCAAATACTGAAGTTTTATTGATATATTGAGTATTTCACTCTGTTTTCTGTGTTTATGCATCTGTGAGAAACAGAATCAGAGAGGCGATTTTCAGGATGTTGCACATGTTGATTTTTCCAATTTCTGCTGGTAGAGCTCAGCCGTTCTGGTGGCTGAACATTGCTTAGCCTTGTTTAAGTTTAAGCCTTGTTACTTGCACACACACTCCTACACTTTATCCTTCATCTACACACCCCATATGTCTTTCTTTTTTCTGTTTTCCCTAATGAACTTACTTCCCCAGTTTGGGCCTTTAAGCCCTGTCCAGACTTGGGATCAAATTGGAGTTGGGGGTGGGGGGCACGAGTTGTCCAGAGCATAAGGTTAGCAAATGAGGGATTATCACTGAAGGCCTGTCTCTGTCTCAGGGGGAGCTGCTGGACAAAACGGCAGACTATCTGTCAGGCCTGGATAACCTGACAGACAGCAACTCAATGCTTTCCAGGAAGAAGATTAAGAAGACTGAAAGTGGTATGTACGCGTGTGACTTGTGCGACAAAACATTCCAGAAGACCAGTTCCCTCCTAAGACACAAATATGAGCACACAGGTATATATAACACTTGGACACTTCTTCTTAACCTGCCCTTGATGGTTTTGTGCCCCCTCTTTTCACAGTCTCTGGGTTTCTCAATCATCTTCCCTTTTTTTTGTGTGTTTGCCTTTTTGACTCGGTGCTCTGCAGACTGTGCCTATAACATGTTCCTTTCTTTTCAGCGTTCCAACAGGGTTTCTGTTGGTTATTTGTGTTAGAGGCTTAGGAGAAAATACTGATGAAACGCTCAATATCCTAACTGAAACCATTTTTGGGTAATCATTTAGTACGAAAATTGTCTATGAGCTTTCATTCAGACAGTAGCGTTAGCACTAATTGTCCCGTTGGACATTCCGTTAGCATCAAGCTAGCAGATTCTGGCTCTACTGCTGTTATGCATTTTGACACCGAGAAAGGAAAGGCAAAAAGATCAATTTCTACTTTTATGGATCGATTATTGGTTTATTAAGCTGGAGAGATTCAAATTGATTAATCTAAATGACCCTAGTGGGGGGTCTTGCCCAAGGAACCACACTGGATGAATGAGGAATGTGGGCGTTGAACAAAAAACATTCGATGGCAGGGAAAACCAAAAATTACCTTTGCTTATTCTTCTAATAATAACATAGACATGTTTGTCACCTCCAGACGACCAAAACATAAAATGGTTGCTATGGAGATAAAACCAACAGAAACTATGCTGTACCGTTTATAACAGCATTTTTGGTTATCTAGCCTGTTTGGGTGAGAAAAAAACGGTTTCATTTTTCAAATACATATTTTCACCTGTTAGTTCATGCATTAATAAATATAACAATACTAACTAAATATTTAGTGAACAAGCAAAATATTTATTTCAAGTTAATTTGTTTTATAATTACATATTTATTTTACAGACTTAATGTTTAGTTTGTAAACTAAATATTTTTATTTTTTTAAATTAAACATTTAGTTTGCAAATTAAATATTTAGATCTGACCTAAATATTTATTTTCAAAACTGAACATTTAAGCTTCATAACTTAATATTTTTGTTTAAAAAAGGATTTAAGTCTAAAATAGAGACCAACATTTTTTCAGGAATGCCACGGGTCACGGGATTCCCGTGGGATGGGGGTTTTCTCTGCCATTATTCATGGGACCGGGGTGGGACGGGTTCTAATTCTTATAGGAGCAGGACGGGAGCGGGAGCCAGCCAACTGCCTTAGAGCCGGTAATGTGAACGACAAGAGCGGCTCCTTCCTGGGAGCTGTGTATTAACTTCAATTCGCTCTCTCTCATTTTTCTCCACAAGCCGCACTGGATTGTTCAATGCACATGTGTTCGTGCTACAGTGCCAATGGCTTGCGCTGAGCGCCGGGCATGAGGGAGTATGAGGGAAAGAGGGCCAGGTGCAACAACAGGAAAAATAAGCTAAATAATAACAAATAATAAATCTAGAAGCATTTGACTGATATTGTCGATAATAAAGAGGAAAAGTCTTCAGGAAAATAATTCAACATAGAATGACCTCCACAAAAACCTCTTCAGGTACCCGAGGAAATCTTCTTCAAAACATGGCAGATGATTGAAGAAACCTTTACTGTGAATAAAAAGTCTTTTTGTGGCTTTTGTACATTTTCATTTGTATTTTCTAGGATGTGGTTGCAGTGTTTTGGGTTGTATTGCTTCAAATTTGTTAAGAAAAGTGTATTTAGGTAGAAGTAGAATTGGACCGCGCACCAGGCGGTCTGCACAGCGCTGCGTCTGCATGGGTCATCTCAAACACACTTATTGCTGCTGTTCTCTTTTTGTTCAGTCAGAGACAGTCAGAAACTTTTCTGTCTCGTCTCCTAAAAACTCTTCCGTTCCTCCACAGGTATGGTTGCAGGACCAACCATCTTTCCACTCTTCCTCCTCTTTAGCATCTTCCTCACTTCATCCTTACTGATCTTTGCTGTTTTCTGCTCCACAGCAGCCTCCTCTTCTCTGTGTTCTCTAACATGCTCCTCATTCATCAGACCTTCAAGGTTCTCCTTCCATCTTCCCGTCACACTTGTAGAACAAAGAAGGTGGAGGTTCCATAAGACAATCAAGACATATGAGGACTATTATGACAGGTTGGACAGAAAGGAGGGAGAGGTAGATGTGTACAGGTAAGACAGAAGCAGCAGGTTAGGATGAGGAAGGACATAGATGTGTTGATTGGCTCTTTAAGGGAGGAGTATAAACAGACTTCTGTTCAGAAACTCAGTGTTTCATCTGGAATGAAGAAGTTCAGGAGTTTGTTCAGAGGAAACGGTTATGCAAGAAAAAGTAGAACTCTGAGAGGACAGAAGACAGGAGAACAGGGAGATGTAGCACCTGGTGGAGGTGTTAAGGGTCAAACAAAGGGCAGATGAGGACTTGTATGACAGGTTGTACACATGCTTACCAGCCACGACTGTGCAGCTGCTGAACTCTTTCAGATTACAATGTCTGCACTAGACGTCGTCAACCTTAACAGTGCAGGTGGTCAGTTGGATGAAACACTTTGAGGATCTCCTTAAACTCGCTGCTACAGAAACAGAGGATGGGGACCCAGGAGTGGGCCGGTCCAACACACTGATGTTACCAAGCTCCGGTGGGTGGATGAGGTTGGCCCTGAGTGTCTTGATGTTGTGGTGCTTTCTTGAGGAACCTTGTATGGCTTTCTGGGACAGGATAGTTGTCCCCCTTTTCAAGAAGGAGGACTAGATAGTATGCTCCAAACCCGAAGTATCACACTCCACAGCCTCCCTGGTAAAATGTACTTCAGGATACTGGAGAAGAGAAGTTGACCGATAGTTGAACCTCTGATTGAGGAGGCGCAGTGCCATATCTGTACAGGTCGTGGAACAGCAGATCAGCTCTACACCTTACAGAGGGCCTAAGGTTCATTGCAATTGGCCTATTAATTTTACATGTGCTTTATGGACTTGGAGAAAGTGTCTGAACCTCAGCCTCACTCTGTTTTGTAATGAAGTACATCAGAATATGGAATATGGGTTTCAGGGCCCTGACAAGTGTCATCTAGCCTTTCTATGAACAGAACTGGAATTTGACTTTTGTTGTTGACAGTAACTTGAACTTGTTTTCAGTGCATGTTGGACTTTGGTAAGGATATCCTTTGTCACAGGCTCTATTTATAATTTTGATGGACAGAATATCTAGGCCCCTAGGGGCCAGATGGAATGTGGTGGTTAGAGAATCACAGGATTTGACTTCTGCTTTTGTATAAATGGTGTTGTTCTGTTGGCCTCATCAAACCAGGACCTTCAGAGTGCGCTGGGCCGGTTTGCAGGAGAGGATGAAGGGGTTCGAACGAGAGTCGGCATCTCCAAGTCTTCTTTATGAGTGAGGGGAAATGGAGTATGAGACTGACAGGCAAATCAGAGTCACTGTGTGGATTTGTTGTAGTGAAGAAGGAGTGTGTTCCTAGCCTCCCTTGAGATCATGAGATCTTGGCCTTGACCCAAAGGATAATGTCTTTGATCCTCCTCAGGGTCTCTCAACAACCAGAGAAAGTGGGAAGGGCTTCCTTTTATAGCCTCTTCTTCATCAGTGGTCCTCACCTTTTTCTTCTGTAACCATCTACTGCTTTAACCCTCTTGGTCTATCCAGAAAATTGATGGTGAACAATTACTTTTATTGATTTTAGCATGCTAAAGTATTGATTTCTATCATACTTTATCTAATCCTCTTCAGCATGACCTTACCTCCCATAACCAGTTACAAAGATAAATCCATTGGTGTTTGTTTAAGCATTGCACTGGTCCTCATGTTACTCTGCACCCTACACAAACCAAGCAGCTTCCAAAGCTTGAAATCTTTGTGTGGCTATGGACTTTGAACCGACTAAAACTGCTTAAAACACTCTGCATTAATTGGTCTCTTCTCCAGTTATATTCTGTCTGAACAAATGTCAGCTTGATTCCAATAAAACAGTTTTAGTTGGAAATTTATAGAACGTCAACAAACACATTTCATACTTTTTTTTTTTAAACACAACACGAGGTCCAGACAAATAAACACAGCTTTGATGCTGTGACATTTATTTGGGGTTATTTTATTTTGAAAGGAACTGGATTGTGTTGTAAAAGATGTCATGTTATATATAGGGGAAAAAATCAAACTTAATGTTAGAATTCTTGTAAATATTTCCAAGCTACAGTTTATACATGAATGGATTGACCACCACGGAAACACATTAAATGTCTTTTACTAAACAGGGGAAGTTGGACTGTGAGACTCTCACTGGGTTTTGGTTAGAAATTAACCCAAATGGCTCTTTTTAGATAGCAACAGAAACAGGGTGCAACAGACTGGTAAGGCAAGTTTATTTGTATAGCACAATTCGTACACAAAGTAATTCAAGGTGCTTCAGTGACTGGTGACTTGTCCGGGGGGTAACTCACCTTTGCCCAACAATAGCTGGTTTTTAGCCAGCAACCCTGTGAACCCCAAAGGAATTCAGTGGGTTCTTAAGATGAATGGATGGATGTAAAATTGCAGTATGTATTTTTTAAACTAGTGAACATTTAAAAAAAGGTTCTCTAATGGACGTCTAAAAATATCCCAAGATCATATGTGTAGATTTATAGGAGACTTCTATATGCAGATATCTTTTAGAACTCTATTGGTAGACCTGTAATAGAACAAAACAGAGTTGTGTGAGATGCCCAGTAGACTTCTACAACATATGTATATTAGTTATCTGATAGACAACATGTGTCAGTTGGGAAGAAACTATCCAAATAGCTTGTTTATAACGTTCATGGCATGATGGGACTGCAATGACGATGAGCTGTGGGAAAGTCGTCTGCTGGAGTTTTAACGGCGACGTGCAACAGACGTTTATGAATAGATGTCTGTCTATCTGCCCAGTGGGTCAATGCAAGGCTTCTTTTCTCTGCTCTAGAGTCCACTGGAATGACATCAGTTGTGTAAACGGTGGAAAAGTGACAGTAGTTGAAAGAATTATTCTTATTTAATTATTAAGAGTGATGAAGGGGGGAAATGGGTCTGATGTTGGGGCCAGCTGCCCTCCTTGCCTTGTTTATGTGAAAATATTTTTTGCAGTCGAGAGATTCACATTGACTTGATGTCAGGGTCTGTTCTAATGGTGGCTTCCTGTCTGTTGTGTGTCTGCAGGGAAACGTCCACACCAGTGTCAGACGTGCAAGAAGGCCTTCAAACACAAACACCATCTGATCGAGCACTCACGCCTGCACTCCGGGGAAAAACCCTACCAGTGCGATAAGTGTGGCAAGCGTTTTTCACACTCAGGCTCGTACTCACAACACATGAACCACCGCTACTCCTACTGCAAGAGGGAGGCCGATGAACGAGAAGCGGCCGAGAGGGAGGCACAAGAACAAGGAGTTAGTGGTTTGCTGAATGGAGGTCTAGAGCCCTCTGAAAGGATGATGGGGACAACCTACTTGCAGAAGCTGGAGCCTCTTGGATCCTTACAGCCTAATGACCAGGAGGAGCCCTGCAACAATGTGATTCTAAGAGACGGCAGGGAGACCGGAGCAGGACAGGATGAGAAAGAAGTGGACAGCAGAAAGTTGATGGAACTGACAGACAGACAGGCAGCAAGTTTTATGAAAAAGGAGGAAGAGGAGGAACAAAGCCTGATAGACATGACAACCGATGAGGAGGCTGATCAACGAGACATCACAGAGAAGTAGAGGGGACTGATGCAAAAGTCCATCTGTAGGAGAGCAATGGCGGTATTCAGACAGGAACTGAGTGACCTCAAACCTTCAAACTTCCATGAACCTATTGTTCCACCTCAAAATTCCCTTGTAGGATTGCAGTGAAAAGGCCTTTGTAGGCTCCTACGATGCTTTGGCCTGCTGTAGGGCTGGATTTGATCTGAAAAACAAAGAGGTCGTGTTTTGATGGTATCTGACAGTCTCACACTGATGTCATTCTGCATCGATAAGTCTTGATCTTAATCTGTACTTTGGATTTGTCAGGCAGTCTAAAAATATTACAAGTATTGTTGATGTTTAGTTTTTCAGCAACACATGACAGTATTTTTACTGTCTTCTGATGGTTACTGGATTTTGTTTGTTTTGTGCTCCTGTAAAAAATTTTAACTTTTTAACATAACCCTCATTCAAATCAGTTTGATTACTTACTATTGTTTATTTTGACTGTTGAAAATTGGGTATTTCTGCTAGCTTGTGCTCATGGCAGAAAAATAGGTTGGAATGACTATGAGAGTTAAAGCTGGAGTATGGACAGCTGGGGTTTCACGCTGATGAAGAAATGGTTGATGACTAAACCCTGCTAAAAGCTCAGGGTAGAAGTGGTTACCACTGAGGTCACTAGGAAGCATTTATCCATGTTCTATATTCACGTGTTCCTAGAGCCTAACCCGGCTACTGTAAGGCAAGGGCAGGCCTCACCCTGGGCAGTTCTCCAGTCATCACAGGACCACACAGAGATAAATACAGAACCACACACAACCACACTCACACCAGAAAGCCGGAGAAAACCCACCCATGCATGAATAGAAGCCGCCATCTCCACACAGAAAGGATCCTGCTGGGATTTGAACCAGAACCTTGTTGCTATAAGGCAGAGGTGCTAACCACTACACCACAATGGAACCCCTTAAAAATTTTGCGTGTAATTGTGAAAAACGATCATGTTGCAATAAGCATCTAAACAGCTTAGCGTTTTTCCACAGCTGATGTCGGATGCAGGCTGTTGGCCGGACCTCCTGCATCAGTGGATGTCAGTGGTCATTAGTCCTTTTTTGAGTTAATTTATTAGAAAAACAAATGCATTACACTTCAAATTCATGCTTGAAAGAATTCAATACGTCATAAGCGATTCCGAAGGACGATCTCCACCATCAGAGTACCAATCTAGGCAGAATTATTTTAAAATCCATAGAAAAGGAAAAAAATATAGAAAAATATACGTAGATCTGATCACTAATATAATGAATGCAATTTTAAAAACTGTGACAATTTATAGGATTGAAATCATGGCCCATTATGTTTTCTTGTCCTTAAACTTTAGTTCAAGACTCCACTTAAGGAAATTGCACTGACCTCCTTTGATGACTGCAATAGAAACATGTATTTATAAAAAGCAGTAGGGCTGCAAACAGTATTGTTTTGTAATGTGTGTCTTCCATTAATGTGAAGTTTTCTATTAGTTCCATCTTTTAATTTTATTGGTTTACCAAACACTCCTTTTATATTAGAGAAAACTGAAGAGTGGGATTTAATGTAAGTTTTTAAAATGAGAAAAGTCTTGGAAAGGTGAATCCAAACAGAGGTTTTGTACTGACTCGTCTCTGTAAAAAGCCTTGGATGCAAACCGCTGTGCGTGTGCTTTTATGAGGTGCCGTTCCCCTACAGCGGCCCACTTGACCCCTGCTCAGCTTCAGATTTTCTGGAGTATTACGTCCTTATTCAGCAGCATTTGTGTAAATAGAAGAGAAAGATTTTAGTTTGCAAACATTCGTTTGTGCACTTTCTTTGTTTTAGGATCATATTTTTGGTGATATTTTTGTTTGATTTTCCAAAACTAATGCAACTTTATCTTAGTTCTGAGTTTGCCCTTTGTAAATTATGACTGGTTTTGTATTTGATGATATTTATTCCATGCTGTACAGAGGTCCAGTTCCTTACAAACAGGCAGAACTTCATTTATTTTCTTGTAGACTATTGAAACAAAAATATGAATGGAGAAGATTAATGGTGTGAAGTAGATCTCTTGTCTTTTGTCTATTTACAGAAGAATCCAATTCTATGAAGTTTTTTACGGCTCATTATGACAGCACTGTATTTTTAGAACAAACGTGATGGTAGGGAGTAAAAAGATGATGGGGAAAAAAATCCTGAAATACGTAAAGTATAATAATTATTTGTTTTCATGGTCAAATACATTGGCCAAATAAATTGTCAACAAAGCTGTTTTTTTTTCTCTGAACTGTGTCGTGGTGAATTTTGTCAGTTAGACAGTGAAGATTAATTCTTTACACTTTACTATCAGATTGTCAGTTTTTTTTTTGTCCCAACACGAATGAGTATAATCCTGTTAAAGTACTTCTTCTACAGGCTGGGAATAATGGATCATCCTGAAAGATTGTGTATTTTAAATAATCAGTTCTATTTTACACTTTATTGCAAGTCAGACACATCTTTGATGATGTTTTTTGTGTTCATGTCAGCACTGTTACACTGACTTGAGAAACTGAGTGAGCGACCGACCCCTCCCCCTTGGCGGTCCAAACAGGAAGTACCCGCGTGCTCCAAGAAGCCAAAATCCCACAGACTTCCAAAGAGAAATAAACATCTGTTATTCAGTCATTCGATTGGTCAGAATAACTATTTTTGCTCTGATATCTTTTCTTAACATGTTTTTTGTTAATCCTCATTTTTTAATCATGTCTTTATTCAAGTGACCAATCACATGCCTCAATAAAAGTGGGTGGTCTCACATCGTTCGAAAGGATTGATTGACAGATTCTCCAGAGCCCACTTTCAGTAGAAAGTGTGTTGGCCTTCAACAAGTTCACTGCTGATTGGTGAGAGGGGTTGCCATAGAAACGTTAACTCAGACTGACGACGACTAACCACTGCTAACAGATTTCTTATGCCTCCAACATGGCGACTGAATTGACTTCATTTGATTGGAGCCAGAAGTAAACCATTTTCAGCCGATGGCGTCACACTCACTCAGTCCAGTTGTCTGGAACCGTCAGTGGTAACACCCTTACCACAAAAGCCCCACTGGGATTGATGGGTTTGAATCCAACAACATCACAGCTATGATCCAGTCATCTCAGTGTTTTTACTTCCACATCTGCGATGCTCTTCTGTGTGGAGTCCCTTTGACCTCCAGCGTATTTTGGGCCTTAGAGAATGTCTAGAGGGAATACCTTAAACGTGAAAGAAATGGAAAAACGGATAGTTTAAAAGCTACGTTCTCACCGCACTCTGCAACTCGCGCTCCAACGACCAATTTCAATGAAAACTCTGTGCAAATGTAGGGCTGCACGCTGGCGCAGTGGTTAGCCCTCTTGCCCTTGCCTCACAGCAAGAAGGCCCCTGGTTCAAGTCCCGGCTGGGGGACCTGGAACACAACATCAATGGGGGACGTTTCTGTTTGGAGTTTGCATGTTCTCCCCGTGTATGCGTGGGTTCTCTCCGGGATCTCCAGCTAACTCCCACCGTCCAAAAACATCCTTCATAGGTTAATTGGCAACTCTAAATTGTCCATAGGTGTGAGTGTGAGAGTGCATGGATGTGTGATTGTGGACATTCTACCCTGCGACAGACTGGCGACCTGCCCAGGGTGTCCCCCTGCCTTCGCCCATAGTGGCCGGGATAGGTCCCGTGAACCTGAAAGGGAAAAAATGGAATAGAAATGAATGAAAAACTCTGTGCAAACATGTATATTTGTGTTGAAAACATAAAGAAGGAAAACCAGGTTGAACTTTGACTAATTAGGGACTCTGATTTAGTGATGAATAAAAGACCTTCCCTTAATGAAGTGCCAACCGTTTGAAAATTGATCATGGAGGAGAAGTTTTTTTTCCCGAACTTGTCGTGTCCAGCAGCTGAGCAAACAGATCACAGTTGAAGGCCTCTTGTGTTGGACAGATTTTACTGTTGTGAGGTACAGGTAATAAAGGCGGGCCATAGGAAAGGGAGAATGAATAAAGAAGTAAGAAGAGGTAGAAACAGCAAATTGCTGAGGGTTTTTTATTATTACTGTCAGGTGTAGATGTTAGTCCAAAGGACGGGCCTGTTCACACACACACTGAAATATGTAAGGTTAATGGCTGTCATGGTTGTCACGGTTACGTGGCAACGCGCCGCACTGACCTCCGACCTCGACTGCAGCGGCAAAGGAAAGCGATACTTATGCTGATGACCACGATGTGTTAAATAAAGCATCAGTTCAGAGAAACAGTTCACCTCTCACTGGTTGTTTTTTGTCCAGATGATGAAGATAAAGTTTGTTTAAAGAAGCCGGTGCAGTGATACAGAACATTTAAGATATGTGACCGGAACTACTTTTTTAGGTGTGCGTTATCACTTTTTTATGCACACCCAGCAGCCAATCAGAATGGAGTATTCACCCAGACTGTGGTATAATACAAACATAACTGCTGGCTGAGGGAAGGGTATCATTAAGACTTTACCGATACTACTCCTCTTATCCATACTGCCTATTGATCCTTTATTGTTATCTGTAATTTTCTCTATGGAAAAAAGGGGGAAGGCAAATAGCAAACTATGTACATGAAAACATTTTATTTTAGAACAACTTAAAACACAGTATATTATTTTAATGTCCTTTCACAACACTAAAATAAAAATTTCGATAAATACTAATGTGTCTTTGTTATAATTACATACACTTTAAGGTAAAAACTTAAATAAACAGTGCAATTAAGACCTTAACTGCAAAATATTATATCAAATAGCCTCCTCACTTAAATAAACATTACAGTGGGAAGAGAATGTTTTATTCTAATTAAAATTTCACTTGGAAAGTGATAAAGAACTATTTTAAATATACAATAAACCCAAATCAACGTTTGACTTCAGGCCTGAATGTAGTTAGGTTGTGTTGCTCATGCCTCCCAGGCGCGCACAGCCAAGACTCCCACGACGACGTTATGCAAAGTTTGCATCTGACGTTCAATTGATGTGATGACGTCGTGACCAAACGTGCTGTGAGTGACGTAGAGGGGCGGGCATGCAGGAGCAGGAGGTGAGTGTCTGTGGCCACAGCTTTAGTTGTCGCTCATTCTGCTGCTGGTTGTGAATAGAGAAACGACCAGACGTTTCTGTCGTTTTGAACACCGCACAAGATGAGTGCAGTATGCTAGCAGCTGTTAGCATGTAGCTTCCGGAGGTGCATGTCGCGCGCGTGGGATGTTTGCAGAGCTAACAGAGTTAGCCACAGAGATGAATGCAGTATGCTAGCAGCTGTTAGCATGTAGCTTCCGGAGGAGCCTGTCACGCGCGTGGGATGTTCACAGAGCGGTAACTTCTATGCAGTATACAATGAATGCACACTACATGCACAATATTAAATGGGGGGGGGGGGGGGGGGTTACATAAATGTCTGCAAAGATTCACACTCAGGTTTCAATGGTTTTGTTGGTGAAATATTGATTTTATATGAACATCTTTAAGGGTTTTTTAATTCATGAACATTTATGTATGTAGAATTTCCCTAGAAGAATTAATAAATTAATTATAAAAAAATACGTGATTCTGAAACATAAAAAGTGACGCATTTTCCCATTTCAGAGAGAGAAATCTTTAAATGCATGAATGATGATCAATCTACTGAACTCCATTCAAAATGTGTCTGTGTGGACGAACGGTACCAAAGAGGGATGTTACAGTTTCTGAATGATTTCCACAGAAACTACAAATACATAAATATAAATACATTTGGTTGGAAGGGACTAGATGCTGCTTTAAATATGGAGGAAAATTAAGAATCCATTAAAATGAACAGTAAATAATAATACCAAATATCTGACTGATGGTGAAAACCAACCCAACTGTTGGTACGTTGTACAGTGATGTGTCTTTTAGGGGCAGCGGAGAATAAAGAGACAGACTGTTGTAAATAACATCTAAAGAATGGAAGTAGGCTGAGGTAGTATTAAAGTAAAAAAGGTCTAAATAGTCTAGAATAGGAAGCAACAATTGAGAAATTCTTTTTCTGACAAGGAAATTAAAGCAATTAATTGATATAGTGTTTTAAAACTAGTTTATTTTATCTGTAATAGATTGTATATGACTTTTAAAAAATAAACCAATTTCTAGCCAAAAACCAAGATGTTTGCATGTCTCAGTTTTCTCAAGTGGAGAGGAATCTAAAAAAAAATACAAATTTAGTTTTTTTCTGTCAGCATTCATGTTTTTTTTTCTGGAATAGCATAGAGTAATATTTTGTTTTATTTAAAATAAACTTATTGGATGAACTCCACTTTTGTACTGAATTGAAATCTTGCTGTAACGTTATGCTGAAATATAAATACTTGGCTTTGAACAGTATACAATACGGTGTATTCTACATGCAGATGAATATTACATTTGCAGGTCATTAATAAATATAGAAAATAACAAGGGCCCAAGAGAAGAACCCTGTGGGATTCCTTTATTTATGCCAACAAAGTTTGACTCTCTGCCTCTATATGACACACATTGCTGACACTGATGCAAGAACAAGTTGGATGGATGGAATAGAAAGGCCCATGTCTAAAAGCAGGGAATGGTCTATAAAATCAAATGCCTTTGTAAGGTCGAGGAAAGTGGGACCAGTGCAGGAGTTGTCAAAAACTTCAGATTGATATTGTGATAGTAGATTGACAGTAGTGAGAAGGATAGATAGTTGATTATTAATAATATTTTCAAAGACTTTAACAACGTTATTGATGATTGAGACAGGCCTGTGGTTATTCCCTGTTTGGGAATCGCCTTCCTTTTGTAATGGAATAACCTTAGCACTTTTCCAAGCAAAAGGCACTTTGCAGGTGAAAAAGGACAAATGAAAGAGCTCAGCTAATGGACATGACAAGCACAAGATGAGAATATAATACATTTAATAGAAATCTTTTGTAGATGATGGATTGACTCTGTTCAAAGGCTGCTTCTGTTATTCCAGTTCTCTGTCTGTAGGTTTCTTCCAACATCCATTAAAAATATACCAATTCAGTTCAGTTTTATTTTTATGGCCCAATATTTACAACTATAGTCATCCAAACACCTGGAACCTTAAGATTTTGATCATGTTTTCTGTTGGGTGTTTTCCATTTTCTAACTGCTGTTGAAGCTGGACTGCTAAGTTTTAAAAAAAATCTTTGTGGTTTATTTTTATTAATAAATGAGTGAAAAGCAAGTAAATATGTTTTATCCTGTTGCCAACAGCTGTTGTTGCCTCTGCTGGGGTCTTGAATTGGCCTTCAAGAGTAAAGAAACAGTGAAGTAGAAGTTCCCATGTAGACCTGGAATTGAAATGAGTTGATATTTTCTCATTTAAGAGGCCAAAAGGTCTGACAGTTGAGCTTAATCAGCCCTCGCCTTCCCGCACATTTCACATTATTGGAACACAATCAGGAAACAGATTGGACATTTTTTAGCACAAAGGGTGACATTGCGCTTGCATTTTCAATCAAGATTTTTATCTCTGACACATTTATTTTCAGGCGCCTGGCCGGTATCTGTCTTGCAGCAACAGAAAGTCTCATTTGCTTCTCCAGATATGAGGAGTGGCAGAGAGCTGCAGGGTGCAGATATTGTCTGGTTGAGTTGTCTTTGAGTCCGTCCGCCTGCATCTACACTAGCTCCTATTGTGGGCAGCGAAATAGAGGAAGAAATAACAGTTCCTGGGATGGAATTTGGGGAAAGAAGTAGGAGCTTGAGCTCATAAGCCAGCCACCTCCTGACGGACTGGGAAGACAGAACTAATGTCATGGCGTCATTTTTGGAAAAATTGTATGGTTACCATTGTCTGTTTCTGCTATCATTTGTTCAGTAAGAGTAGTGGACTTTATTATTCAACCCAGACAGAAAGCTGAGTCGGTTCTGTCTTGTCTGAAGCCTCACAGAGAAGTTTTTTTTTTTTACTTCATGAAATATCTGTTATGTACTCCTATAACCACACTGCAACTGTGACTGTTGTGTGTGAACTTTGACTGGGATGCAGAATTCCACTCAGTCCTATGCACTCATCGGTCACTTTGTTACATACACCTGCTCATTAATGCACATTTCCAATCAGCCAATCACGACAGCAACTCAATGCATGTAGACATGATCCAGACCATCTGCTGCAGTTCAAACTGGCATCAGAACAGAGAAGAACGGTGACTGAACTGACTTTGAACATGATTATTGGTGCCAGACGGGCTGGTCTGAGGACTTCAGGAATTTTCTTACTTTTACTTATTTAAAAAAATGAAAATAAACACAAGACTTAGAGATAGACAGATAAACCAAAACAATGGGTTTGAGAAGTGGAAAGTGGACTTTACATGATATAGGCCCTTAAATTGCCTCCACATTTCTTTGTGGTTTTCATGTCACGTGTTTATTCATCTACTCACCTCTGACTCCATGGTTTTGGGACTCATGCTCAGTGACAGTTCTTCCCTCTTTCAGATCTCTATTGGCTCTGGCATTCTTTTGGTGGAGCCATTTTATGGTGGATCTCACAAACAGCTCGTTGATCTACTGGAGAAAAACTTTGTTGACTGCTCAGTCTTCACCCTTCCTGCCAAGAAATGGCATTGGAGAGCAAGAACCGCTGCACTGTATTTCAGTCAGGCCATTCCCTGCTGCACTTCTTACAGGTGAGCTTCACATTCAGTGGGGGAAAAAGTATTTAGTCAGCCACCAATTGTGCAAGTTCTCCCACTTAAAAAGATGACAGAGGCCTGTCATTTACATCATAGGTAAACCTCCACTATGAGACACAAAATGAGAACAAAAATCCAGAAAATCACATTGTCTAATTTTTTTAAAAAGAATCTTTGTGTAAATTATGGTGGAAAATAAGTATTTGTTCATTTACAAACAAGCGGGATTTCTGTCTCACAGACCTGTAACTTCTTCTGTAGAGGATCCTCTGTCCTCCACTGGTTACCTTTATTAATGACTCCTGTTTGAACTGGTTATCTATAGAAAGACTCCTGTCCACATCCTCACACAGTCACACTCCAAACTCCACTATGGAGACCAAAGAGCTGTCTAAGGACACCAGAAACCAGATTGTTGACCTGCACCAGACTGGAAGACTGAATTTGCAACAGGTGAGCATCTTGGAGTGAAGAAATCACCTGTAGGGGCAATTATTAGGAAATGGAAGACAAGACCACTAAGAATCTCCCTCCATCTGGGGCTCCCCCCAAGATCTCACCCCGTGGGGTCAGAATGATCACAAGAACAGTGAGCAAAGATCCCAGAATCCCACGGGGGACCTAGTGAATGACCTGCAGAGAGCTGGGACCAAAGTAACAAAGGCTACCATCAGTAACACACGACACCACCAGGGACTCAAACCCTGCAGGGCCAGACGTGTCCCCCTGCTAAAGCCAGTCCATGTGCAGAACCGTCTACAGTCTGCTAGAGAACATTTGGAGGATCCAGAAGAGGATTGGGAGAATGTCCTATGGTCAGATGAAACCACAATAGAACTTTTTGGTAAGAACTCCACTGTTTGGAGGAGAAAGAATGCTGAGCTGCATCCAAAGAACACCAGACCTACTGTAAAGCATGGGGGTGGAAGCATCATGCTTTGGGCTGTTTTTCAGCAAAGGGACCAGGACGACTGATCCGTGTAAAGGAAAGAATGAATGGGGCCGTGTATGGTCAGATTTGGAGTGACTTCCATCAGCATTAAAGATGAAACAGCTGGGTCTTTCAGCATGACAACCATCCCAAACACACGTTGCCCGGGTAACAAAGGAGTGGCTTCATAAGAAGCATTTCAAGGTCCTGGAGTGGCCTAGCCAGTCTCCAGATCTCAACCCCGTAGAAAATCTCTGGAGGGAGTAGAAGGTCTGTGTTGCCCAGCAACAGCCCAAAAACTCCATGCGGAGGAGATCTGCATGGAGGAATGGACCAAAACATCACTGCTCTAGAGGAGATCAGCATGGAGGAATGGACCAAAACATCTTTGATCTAGAGGAGATCTACATGGAGGAATGGACCAAAACATCACTGCTCTAGAGGAGATCTGCATGGAGGAATGGGCCAAAACATCTTTGATCTAGAGGAGATCTGCATGGAGGAATGGACCAAAACATCACTGCTCTAGAGGAGATCTGCATGGAGGAATGGGCCAAAACATCTTTGATCTAGAGGAGATCTGCATGGAGGAATGGACCAAAACATCACTGCTCTAGAGGAGATCTGTAAGGAGGAATGGACCAAAACATCACTGCTCTACATGAGATCTACATGGAGGAATGGGCCAAAACATCACTGCTCTAGAGGAGATCTGCATGGAGGAATGGACCAAAACATCACTGCTGTAGAGGAGATCTGCATGGAGGAATGGGCCAAAACATCTTTGATCTAGAGGAGATCTGCATGGAGGAATGGACCAAAACATCACTGCTCTAGAGGAGATCTGCAAGGAGGAATGGACCAAAACATCACTGCTCTACATGAGATCTACATGGAGGAATGGGCCAAAACATCACTGCTCTAGAGGAGATCTGCAAGGAGGAATGGACCAAAACATCACTGCTTTAGAGGAGATCTACATGGAGGAATGGGCCAAAACATCACTGCTGTAGAGGAGATCTGCAAGGAGGAATGGACCAAAACATCACTGCTCTACATGAGATCTACATGGAGGAATGGGCCAAAACATCACTGCTCTATATGAGATCTACATGGAGGAATGGGCCTAAACATCACTGCTCTAGAGGAGATCTGCATGGAGGAATGGACCAAAACATCAATGCTCTAGAGGAGATCTGCATGGAGGAATGGACCAAAACATCAATGCTCTAGAGGAGATCTACATGGAGGAATGGGCCAAAATACCAGCAACAGTTTGTGAAAACCTTGTGAAGACTTACAGACAACGTTTGGCTGCTGTCATTACAGACAGAGGGTATATAATGAAATATTGAGTTGAACTTTTCTTTTTTATCAAAAACGTATTCTCCACCATGATTTACAAATAAAGTCTTTAAAAATCAGACATTGTGATTTTCTGAATTATTTCTTCTCATTTTGTGTCTCATAGTTGAGGTTTACCTATCATCATTTTAAGTGGGAGAACTTGCACAGTGGGTGGCTGACTGAATACTTTTTTCCCCTCCGTCCATGACAGAAAACACAGATATTCCTGTATATTTTTTTGAGAAGGACAGTGTACAGCTACAGAGTTAATATTGGTTAAAACAGGTCATCGTTTATCATTGAATGTCGGGTTTTCAAACTGTCTGGGAATTTAAAGATATCTTGTTTGTCTGTGCAGAGTCCTGTTTTGCAGTTCCGTTCTAAACCTATGTGAGCTTGTAGCTCTCAGGCCAGATCTGGCTCGCTTGAAGAAGGTGCTGTACTTCCACGAGAACCAGCTGGCATATCCGGTCCGCAAAGACCAGGACAGGGATTTTCAATATGGATACAACCAAGTGCTGTCATGGTAAACCCCTATTTTTATTGCTGTCAGCCATGTGGGTCATGGCAGATCTGAGAGCAGCTACGCTGTCTGTAAAAGATCCATGAGGGAGTTCCTGCTGAGCTCTGCCTCACAGTGCAGATGAGCAGCAGTTAACACATCTGCAGCCCATAAATGGATTGTTTATTTAAAAAGATGTAATGCTTGAATTAGCAACCATGATCCGTTTGGCCCCTACTTAT
Source organism: Oryzias latipes (assembly GCF_053564925.1). NCBI lineage: Eukaryota > Metazoa > Chordata > Actinopteri > Beloniformes > Adrianichthyidae > Oryzias > Oryzias latipes. Next base: position 1,709,366 of record NC_136257.1, read on the forward strand.
TGTGTCATTCTCACCGGTGTCTGAAATGTAAGGAGGCCAGATTATGTCTTGAACCAGATCAACTTTGCATGAGGTCATTGCTTTAGAAATAAAGTTAAATGAAAGACCAGAGCATCTTGTTTGTGCAAGTTTTTTGCCCTTGAGGATTTCTATGAGTGGAACGAAAGTAAAATAACGAGTTCTGAATTACTTTTTGAAGTACACACTGAGAACTTTCATTCCAAATGTAGTAACACCTGATCTAAGTTATCATGAGTGAAGACCCCACAGTCACACTTGTAAACCCCTCCTCTAAATGTTGGTGGGTCGGTGTTTTTTAGCTTGGTGTCAGACGTGGTGGTGTTCAACTCGCACTTCAACATGGAATCCTTCCTCTCCGCCAAAACATCACTGCTCTAGAGGAGATCTACATTGAGGGATGGACCAAAACATCACTGCTCTATATGAGATCTGCATGGAGGAATGGACCAAAACATCACTGCTCTATATGAGATCTGCATGGAGGAATGGACCAAAACATCACTGCTCTATATGAGATCTACATGGAGGAATGGGCCAAAACATCACTGCTCTAGAGGAGATCTGCAAGGAGGAATGGACCAAAACATCACTGCTCTACATGAGATCTACATGGAGGAATGGGCCAAAACATCACTGCTATAGAGGAGATCTACATGGAGGAATGGACCAAAACATCACTGCTCTAGAGGAGATCTGCAAGGAGGAATGGACCAAAACATCACTGCTCTACATGAGATCTACATGGAGGAATGGGCCAAAACATCACTGCTCTAGAGGAGATCTGCAAGGAGGAATGGACCAAAACATCACTGCTCTACATGAGATCTACATGGAGGAATGGGCCAAAACATCACTGCTCTAGAGGAGATCTGCAAGGAGGAATGGACCAAAACATCACTGCTCTACATGAGATCTACATGGAGGAATGGGCCAAAACATCTTTGATCTAGAGGAGATCTACATGGAGGAATGGGCCTAAACATCACTGCTCTAGAGGAGATCTGCATGGAGGAATGGACCAAAACATCAATGCTCTAGAGGAGATCTACATGGAGGAATGGGCCAAAATACCAGCAACAGTTTGTGAAAACCTTGTGAAGACTTACAGACAACGTTTGGCTGCTGTCATTACAGACAGAGGGTATATAATGAAATATTGAGTTGAACTTTTCTTTTTTATCAAAAACGTATTCTCCACCATGATTTACAAATAAAGTCTTTAAAAATCAGACATTGTGATTTTCTGAATTATTTCTTCTCATTTTGTGTCTCATAGTTGAGGTTTACCTATCATCATTTTAAGTGGGAGAACTTGCACAGTGGGTGGCTGACTGAATACTTTTTTCCCCTCCGTCCATGACAGAAAACACAGATATTCCTGTATATTTTTTTGAGAAGGACAGTGTACAGCTACAGAGTTAATATTGGTTAAAACAGGTCATCGTTTATCATTGAATGTCGGGTTTTCAAACTGTCTGGGAATTTAAAGATATCTTGTTTGTCTGTGCAGAGTCCTGTTTTGCAGTTCCGTTCTAAACCTATGTGAGCTTGTAGCTCTCAGGCCAGATCTGGCTCGCTTGAAGAAGGTGCTGTACTTCCACGAGAACCAGCTGGCATATCCGGTCCGCAAAGACCAGGACAGGGATTTTCAATATGGATACAACCAAGTGCTGTCATGGTAAACCCCTATTTTTATTGCTGTCAGCCATGTGGGTCATGGCAGATCTGAGAGCAGCTACGCTGTCTGTAAAAGATCCATGAGGGAGTTCCTGCTGAGCTCTGCCTCACAGTGCAGATGAGCAGCAGTTAACACATCTGCAGCCCATAAATGGATTGTTTATTTAAAAAAATGTAATGCTTGAATTAGCAACCATGATCCGTTTGGCCCCTACTTATTGTGTCATTCTCACCGGTGTCTGAAATGTAAGGAGGCCAGATTATGTCTTGAACCAGATCAACTTTGCATGAGGTCATTGCTTTAGAAATAAAGTTAAATGAAAGACCAGAGCATCTTGTTTGTGCAAGTTTTTTGCCCTCGAGGATTTCTATGAGTGGAACGAAAGTAAAATAACGAGTTCTGAATTACTTTTTGAAGTACACACTGAGAACTTTCATTCCAAATGTAGTAACACCTGATCTAAGTTATCATGAGTGAAGACCCCACAGTCACACTTGTAAACCCCTCCTCTAAATGTTGGTGGGTCGGTGTTTTTTAGCTTGGTGTCAGACGTGGTGGTGTTCAACTCGCACTTCAACATGGAATCCTTCCTGTCCGCCATCCCGAGTCACATGAAGAAGATCCCGGACCACAGACCCAAAAACCTGGATGAGTTGATCCGGCCCAAGTGTGTGGTCCTGAGCTACCCAGTTCAGTTCCCCGATGTCACCAGGTCAGTCAGATGATGATTTTAGGGTGACTGGACACCAGGGGTGCGCTCAAAGTGAGTCAGAGTTCAGTTACCCGATAATCTGGGGTCACATTTTCAGTCTGCATACACCCAAGCAGACACTATTGTCTGAATTCTGAAGAAGCCAAGGTTATTTCCTGAACCGGTTTAATTAGCAAGAGTCATTACTGTAAAAATAAAATGAAGTGAAACACGAGGAGGATCCTGTTTGTGCAAGAAGTAGTGAATTGATTTTTAAAATAGTTTATGACTAAAGTAATTTAATTACATTTTCATCCATTAACTAATGTAAAGTAATCATTCTTTCAAAGTAATTAACTCAACACCTCCACCACTACGGGAAGATGGGGGTTTTTGGACATTGTTGCTTCATGTGTCTAGGAGGGACGGCGGTGGAGTTTATCAGAAGTATTTCCTCGTACTTTCCTCATTGACGCTGTTTTACCAGATTACTGCCTCAACACAAGCTGCTGAAGCCACGGCCTGTGGTGACGTGTCCCTCAGACCACAGCTCATGCCGGGACGAGGACCGTCTGATGCAGAGGTGAGCAGTTGAGTCATTTAACCTGCAAAGGCCATCGGTGGGGGGGCTTAAGACATTAAAACCACTGTTTATCCCGTTGCCCCATCATAGAGTAAAAAACACTAGATGTAATCTTAGAAAATGTCTCCTGTCCATCTTCCAGTTGGTAAAACGATGAAGCTCCAAAGCTTCAAACACAATTCCATTTTTATCAGTGACATCTAAAAACCACTATGTTCTAGAGCAGTGGTGCTCAGACTGTTGTATCTGCTCCTGACTCATGATTTGAATAAAGAAATACTCAGAACTGCAATTTGAATCCTAATTTTCTTTTTTGTGTCATCTATACATAATGAGAAAAATGCTACCAGAACATGTTAAAACCCCCGAAAATGTAACTGGAGTGGCTCTTTAATGGGACCCCCTGTAGCTGATCAGAACTGAAGATTCACTATGACCATGGTATACACAGAAAATCATTTCTAGGTTATAACGGACACAGTATAATTCTGAGCGAGTATTGTAAGGTTTAGGATTACTTTAGAACAAAACACATCATCAAGGATCAGGCTAGAGCAAATGGTTTTTAGTGGAAGCATCACTACTAATCAAGCAACGGTGAAAAAGACAAAGGACTAGACTCAGTAATGGCCGTGCGTTAAACTGCTTCCTCCCATCATGCTCTTTCAGAATCTCAACTACTTTCTCCTGCTGTCTGCAATTCCTAGAGAACCTACAAAACTAGCTTTCCTTGGAGCATTTTGAGTTTGAAAGCGGATGAGCTAACTACCTGGATGCTTTGGTCCTCAGCAGGTGTGAAGAGGACCCACCTCAGTCCTCCTGTGCGGTCCAGCAGCCTGCATGTGGAGAGCCCTTGAGCGACCAGGAGAAGCCTTTGCACATTGTGTGGCCTCACCGGTGGTAAGTTGAGGAGGATGGGACTTATCCAGGGCTCTAGGGCGGCTGGATGTTTCAATGGTAGACCTGAATAAAAACCCGGGGACCCCGCCCTTCTGAGAAAAGGAAAAGACAAAGAAACATGAGTTTTATTTCTGTTTGTGTGCAGGTGGAACAGAATGATGGTTGCTGTTTATCAGAATGAACACCTGAGCCATTCAGTTTGGGTCCATGCGCCGGCTGATGGTTGGATGAAACAGCTAGCATAGATGCATAGATGCTAGCATAGATGCTGGTGTGGCCCAGAACATCTGTTCACAGCTCTGTGGGTGAAGATTCTGGATGGGGGTCTGCAGTCTCTGGTCCACCTGTGGCTGAGGGTCCTTTGGGATTTGTGGTGCAGTTGTGCGGGAGTTGTGTCACCTTGTTTTGTATCAGTAACAAAGCAGCGTGCGGTAATCTGCTGTGGACAGACACACAGATGGATTATGGCCGTGATTCTGCTGCCTGAATGAGGATTTCCACAGAGCTGTCTATTAATCTCTGATTGAAGCTGTGCCTCATCAGGTTTTGGCTTTAATCTGCGAGTGACCTGGATCTTCAGATTACAGATGTCATATTGCTACCAAGGGAGGGGGGGACAGCTGTTCCAGGTGAAGAAGCTGCTACAGGGGTGGGGTGGGGGGTCAAATCTGTGAGGCAGATTAATGTTGATCAGGATCAGCTTTTACCTCAGAGGATTGACGTACAGCTGGAGCAGAAAACAAACAAGGAGTTTTAATCGCTGCTCATGTTCTCTAAGCTGCCAGAGTCCGTCTTCCTCCCCAGGAGACACCGTGTGAGCAGGTCACTGACCCGGACATGACAGACCTCATTATTGCATTTTGTCTTTGCTCATTTATGTAAATAATGTGTTGCTCGTCATTCAGGAGAGACGCTTGTTTGTAGGCGTCAGGATGAAAAAATGTACAACATGTAGCGTCTCTGCCTCCTGGACTGATCTACGCTAACGCTAACGCTGCACATCTCTGCTGTTGAAGGACTGCTAGTCTTCATTAGAGGGGGCCACCGATCACAGATGTTCTAAACATCAGGAGGGTTTCAAGAAAGGGTGTCAGTCCAAGTGATTAAAAAAGAAATTAGGGCTTTGAAAATCATTGAACAAAAGTACATCTCCACAGTTCAGACTTCTAGTTCTTAGGCCGTGTCCGAATTCCCGCCCGAATCCCTAACTACTAAAAAACGATCTAGTGCGGCTCTATGTAATGCCCTGGACTTTAAAAGCAATTCGGACACCAACGGCGGCTGTGACGTCATCGATTTTTTGAAGTTAATATCTCATCGATATGTCCACTGACGTACTGTCTTCTTAAGAGGAAAATGTTGATGGTTTGTTAAAAAAATACATGTTTTTTGGCTAAAACTGTTCCAATGCAATGCATTGTGGTCTGATCTAGTGAGCACCGATGCACACTGGTTCTTCACAGAGACTTCTGGGAAATTTCCAGGACACTGGATGGGGCGTGGTAGATTCAAATGGTGAACACTCATTATATTGAGTAGGAACAACCTAAAGGAGGTTCCATGGCTGAGTCAGACCTGTCTTCCGGTGTCTCACTAAAGGTGTCTTTGTGTTTGTGTGAAGGGAGCATGACAAAAACCCCGAGCTGTTCTTCAACACGCTGCTCAAGTTAAAGGAGCAGGAACTCCCCTTTCAGGTGTCTGTGCTGGGAGAGACCTTCACGGATGTGCCAGGTACACGCATGTAAAGGCACACGCTAACACACACTCTGCGTTTGAATCGTCTGTAACAAGGAAAGTCTTCTGAAGTTCTTCAACATTGAATATTGAATGTTTGTTTCAGGGGACTGCAGGATGTCGGAGAATCTCTTTAATCTAAAAAAAGAAAAACAAAATGTGCAAAAAAAAAAGTAAAATTATTGAAGCAAACAGATTTTATGACGTTTATGCTTTCAGTTTTTTCTCCTTCTATACTCTCTCTCTCTCTCTCTCTCTCTCATCACCTAATCCTTCACACACTCACCAGGTTCACCTTAACAAGGTTCTGGAAACATTCCTCAGACTTTGGTCTATGTTGACATGACAGCATCAGTTGCTGCAGATTTGTCTGCTGAACATCCATGATGCTGGTCTCCCGTTCCACCACATCCCAAAGGTTCTCTATTGGGTTCTGGTGACTGTGGAGGCCGTTTGAGTCCAGAGAACTCATGGTCATGTTCTAGAAACCAGTCTGAGATGATTCCAGCTTGATGACATGGAGCCTTATCCTGCTGGAAGTGGCATCAGAAGATGGTCCACTGTGAGGAATCTAGATGACTCCTCCCACGTGCATCGTGGCTGCTGTCCAAAAATATCAACATGTTGGTAAAGTTCACTTTCCTTCTTGTTCCTTTCAGATGTTTTCTCCTCATCTAGACGTTTGCTGGACTCTCAGGTTCTGAATTGGGGCTTTCTGTCCAGTAAGGACGACTATCTGCGTGTCCTGTGTGATGCAGATGTTGTCGTCTCCACCTCAAACCACGAGTTCTTCGGGGTTTCGATGTACGTTTTTCTCAACTTCCTTTTTACCCGTCAGAGCAAAGAAATTAAACTCAGTTACCAAAAAAGAGGACGAGCCTTTACATCCCTTCGCCTGACACCCTCATTTACTGCAAATGTAAATGACCTAATCTGGGTCTGTACAGTAGTGTAGTGGTTAGCACTCTGGACCTCCAGTGAGAAAGTGCTGGTTCAAATCCTGGACCTTTCAAACGTTAACGTTGGGAGATGGGTCATCTGGAACCCACTGAACCTGACCCGTCCTGTCCACCTTTGTCATGGGAGGAATAGCATGTCAAAGTCAGCATGGGGTCATCTGGACCCCACACAATAGCACTAGGGTTTGCATGTTCTCCTCGTGCACGTGGGGGTTTTCTCCAGGTTCCTCACACAGTCCACCAACAGGCTGCATAGGTTAGCCCGTGACTCTATTTTGTCCCTGAAGCTACAGTCACATAAGCCAAGTGCCAGTGGTTCAGTGGCCACACGGTAGAATCCGGCAGCGGCCGCTGAGCCGAGTTGTGTGAATAAGTCGTCGTTCATTTGTGTGTGAAAGGTCAAACATGATTATAGACGTGGAAACAGTTTACTAGGAAAGGCTTAAGAATAGCATGAAACAAGCCCTGTAAAACCACCCAGAGCAGGATTTTCATTGGAGTGGGTCTGTAAACATTTGAGTGTTCTTGAAGGTTTGATTCCTTCGTGTTTTCTTCAGGTTGTTGTATCTTTTGAAGGTCTGTATTGGGGAGTAAGAAGGTTTGATTGCTACTGAGCAGTTCCCGCGGTGGCGTTGGTTCTGTTACAGGATCAGCTGTGATGCCCAGATCATCCAGGCAGTGGAGAGGTTTCACTGCTTTGACTGTTCGCTGACATCACACCTGCGGCCCCCCCTCTTTGGTCTTCATCAAGAGCTCTCTGAACATCAGAAGCTCTCTGAATCCTCTGTGTGACTTCAAGCTGCAGCGTCTGCTCTGATCACCGTCAGTCAGGTGGGTCAAGACCTGCAGCTGAACAGCACCCTGGATTCATGTTCAGCAGAGGAGGGGGGCCGCGTCTGGAGTTGCTGTTGACCTGCAGGCACAGGAGCAGCTCCTTTAATTTGGAGACCGTTCAGAATGGGAGGATTGTTCTCGTTTTCATGTCAGAGGCTTAAAGTTTCACATCTAGATCTGAGTGGCTGTGAGATCAAACTGGAGGCTGTTGGTGTATGAAGTCTCTCTAGTCTGGGTGAATGACATTTTAATTGCCCCTGCTTGTCATGCATGTCCTCTGTCATTGGGCTGGCCTTCCTTTAGGGGCCTGAACCCTCCACATCACATGTGGGCTTCTGTCTGATGCTCAGGCCAAGGCCAGAGGAGGCGTGCTGCTCCAGATCTGCATCCAGCTTTTATCAGAATGAACGCTGGTTTTGCTGTCACGTAGTGTGGAGTAATGCTCTCCATTCACCTTTAGCTGATGTGGAACATGCTAAGAGTGAAAAGGCTTTTGGGACAATTGCAGTAAAAACTGCAGGGCTCTCATGTCCACATCTGAAGATTTACACAGAGAGCTGATGGTTTTTTTCTGCTGCTGCCCACTGGACAAACCAAATCCCTGAAAAGCGAGAGAGAAGTGATTTCTGTTGCAATGGTTACTGTAATGCTACATTCACAGTAGGCTCAGAAACCAGACGTGCAGCAACCACTGCTTTTCTTAAGTCTTTAAGTTCACTCAGACATGCAGACGGTTTTCCCAAACGGGCCGCTCTCAGCTGTCATAGGACGCCATCAAAGGGAACACTTGAGAGTCACTGTCTGCCATAAAATGCATGTTTCTGGATTGAAGGAAGGAGCCAGACATGAACAAGGAGAACATGCAGGCTAACCACTACACCACAGGGCAAGTTACAAACATCTAAATGTAACTATTATTATTATTCATAGCTTCATTTTGATGATTATTTTCCAAAAGCTTGAGTCTCTGGATTTCAGGACAGCAGGATTTTAAAGTCCTGCTGCTCCTCAATCATCCTCTGGTTTTACCTGCTGAAGGGGGGTCAGGTTGTTTTAGGGGTGTGGCTAAGGGGGGGTCAGGTTGTTTCAGGGGTGTGGCTAAGGGGGGGTCAGGTTGTTTCAGGGGTGTGGCTGAAAGGTTTTCCTGCTGCTGTTTTAACGTCTGTTTGCCGTGGAGCTGCTGTTGTACAGTTCATGTCCTTTAACCTGTTCCAGGCTGGAAGCCGTCCACTGTGGCTGTTTTCCTCTGTGTCCTAAAGCGTTGGTGTACCCAGAGATCTTTCCAGGTAAACACACCTGCTGCTGACTGAGCTTTCAGTCCCTTCTAGCTGCAGCTAAGGTGGCAGTTTTCCCTTTGTCATTTAGTGCAGTACCTGTATTCCACACCTGAGCAGCTATACAAACGGCTGAGGGAGCTCTGTAAAAGGCCTGGCATCGCCCGCAGACACGTTGTCACGGTAACAGTTTCATCTTCTATTTCAACAAGAGGAACTCCAAAGTTTCTATGTGTTGCACCCTGGCAGGTCCAGGTTCAGGGTTTATCTACGGATTTAACGTTTTAAAGCTGATCATTTGAGGGAGTAGCCAAAAAACAACAAAAATGTAGACAACAGAAGGATTTTTTTCGTTCTTTTCCCGCTTCACACTTGATAAACGGCTGTTCATGTTCTGGTTGTGCAGGTCGACACCTCTAAATTCTCCTGGACCTCCCTGAAGTCTCAGTTCTTGGCTCTGCTGACAGATGGGTGTGCTTGACTGCAGGGCTGCTCTTCTGGATGTTTGCATCTGGACCGTCGCGTCCCGGTCCGGTCCGGTCTGGTCCGGTCTGGGCCCAGGAGGACTGGCACACGTGGGTCCCGGTCCCCCTGGGCTACCGGGCCCATCCTAATGATGGAGTCATGAGGGAATCCGTTGCTGTTTAACACTTAAATGTAGAACTGAAGTGATTTTTTTATTTTATTTTATTTTTTTGTATGTAAAGTTTTAATAAAAAGTCTAATTTTACAACATGGATGTAATTTAAGTGATTTAAAATAAACTAATACTTATGTGTTTAGGATTTGCTCCATTAACATCAAATTGGTTTTTGGTCGTTTAGCACCAAATTGAACACCGATTAAAGTGACTCACAATCAAGTTTCTTTGAGCTCCATCCTCATCAGCCCTAGGATACGGAAGCAGATGTCGATCATACTTCAAAATAAAAGTCAATGCCAGAATGTATTTTTCATTTTCACAATGAAGCTGCGTTTGTTCACTCAAAAAAAAGATAAATCAATCCGCAAAACGATTTTTCTTTTTCTACTTCAACAACCGCTCGTTCTGTGACGTCATTAATGCCAAAATGCAAACGGGGGATTGCATTTCCGTTTTCAAATCCACTGCACAAAAACTGTCGCATAATTCCTTTCCAGTCAGCAGTTCCAGGGGGAGGCGGGGCGACGGGGCGATGGCGACGGGGCGATGGCGACGGTACTCACTCTTCTTCTGTCACTACTGTGCGGATTTGGGCTGGAAAAAGAGTGACAAGGCAGGATGAGAAGAGTGTGGACCAGCAGGTTGGGAAAGTTCAGGCTGCAGCCGTCCTCCAACGGCAAAACCAGCCAGTTATTAAGTGTTTTGTTTGCTCAAAACTTACTTTATTTATTTACTCAGCTAAAGAAATTCCTGCACTTGAATTTCTGTTTCAAGTTTTCACAAAGTTAAGTCCTCTTATTTATGTTATGGTCCTGGTGAATACTCGATTCTGATTAGCTGCTGGGTGTGCGTTAAAAAGTGATATACCACAGGATAACCGCACGGTGAAGAAAGAAGTTCCGGTCAGCTAGCTTAAATGTTTCGTATCACTGCGTTGGCTTCTTTAAAACAACTTTTAGCTTCATCATTTGGACAAAAACAAGCGGTAAGAGGAGAACTTTCTCTCTGATCTGATGCTTTATCCACCCCTTTGGAAAGATCAGCATATATATATGGCTTTATATCAACGAGTCTTGACTGCAGCGGTGTTACTGCGCGACACGGACTATTTGTTACGTGGTGCGACACATCAACAAATAGTTTGCTTTTTGTGAGAAAAGCGATCCAAATTGAAAAAAAAAAAGAATATTAATGGCCTTCAAAGTGTGCATTATCACTTTTAACGCACTTCCCGGATGCAACCGCGTCGGACGGTTCAGGCTTCCACGGCGTGCGTTAAAAAAAGATAATGCACACTTCGTCAGCCATTAACCCTTACTTATTCCATGGTCTGGGTGAATACTCAATTCTGATTGGCTGCTGGTTGTGGATTAAAAAGTGATAATACACGCCTAAAAAAGACCTTTTGGTCACATATTCTGCCTAAATGCCAGTTGCTAACCGGAGCAACAGAAACTCAATATTACCATTCGTTTCCATAGTAACGTGTCCCGGTCCTCCGTGTCGGGCGGTTCAGGCTTCTGCATCTTCCATTCATTTCTGATAATGCACACATCGTCGCACATTATCCCTCACATATCTGAATAAACAATCTGATTGTGTTCAAATCCAGTTTTCCCAACGTTTCGTCTGGAGGAAGGACACATGTCGCACTCATTACTCATTCAACAGTATGACAGGTTCATGAAGTCAGGTGACAAATGGACTTCTGGGTATGTGAATGATGACGGCTGAATAAACGCCCAAACGTGTCTGAGCTCCTTATTTCACTTATGAAACTCTGCTTTATCGACACCGAACGCCGGAAAGGCGGCTACACAAACAAGAATTTGGCTTTGAGTCGCCAGAAGGTTCTGAATTTGTTTTTTTTTCTTTTTTTTTAAACCTATTCAAAAATAAACCTTCACAAAACGCTCCACATCTTTCCTCTTCAGGCATGGCTCCAATAATCACAACTTTGCTGGTTTTTCTCGTTAATTTATGATTTTTTTTCTAGGAAATTTACGTGTTTTAAAGTCGTAAATTTACGACTTTATACTTGTAACTTAATAATTATGACTTTTTCCTCGTTAATGTAGGACTTTAAAGTCGTAATTTAAAAAACTGTTTGAAAACTGGCCCCAAAACTCCGTGGTAAGTTTCTAACTGCATTTCTTTTTTTAAATTAAGCAAATCTGTGATAAATAGTAGAGAAGAAGCATCATATACAGAAGCGTTAATGCTTCCATTTATCAGAAATAATGAATAAACTGTAGATCTATAAAAATATGGACCAGGTTAACTGATCTATTTGGTGAGCATGTCTTTTTGTTTTTGTTTTTTTTTTTTCTTCCTTCCCATGCTGCCTTGGGCGATTGCCCACAATGCCCCTGTTCAAATCCACTCCTGGATTAGATCATTCTTCTTCTAATCTGTTTGGTCCCTCTCGGGGTCACGGGGCTGCTGGAGCCTATCCCGGCCTCCTGCGGGCGTAGGCTGGGGACGTCCTGGACAGGTCGCCGGTCTGTCGCAGGGCCTCCAGGATTAGTTCTTAATCTGCTGCTGTTTCCTCTGGAGACTACAGGGAGAACCAGCTGTGATCAGCTTCTGTTGAAATATTCTGACTTCATCACCAGAATATGAATACACCTTGTGATTGGTGGCAGAAAAGTTTAAGAGGGTTGATGTTCCTCCACGTCTCGGGACAGAAGCAGCCTGGAGCCCCCAGCGGGAAAGCGTTGGTCTGCCGGATCACGGCTGGTCCAGGTTGGAGTGTGACAAACAGACTGCAGAAGAAAATGAGCAGGAATTCTGCCGTGAGAGAGACGTCGTCAATAAGGACGAGGATTTCCGATCTCATCAGAGGCTTCTTGCTCTTTATCTCAAAGTTTGACTCTGCAGTCTTAAAGAGAAGAGATTAAACGCAGAATTACAACATAATCCCAAATAATCCAAGCAGTGCAGCCACTCGAATGCAGCTTTTTCTTTTCTTTATTTGAAGTCTGAAAAGACTCGGCCAGCCCCCGGATTAGAGTTAAAATTAGCACCAGAACTTGTTAATTTGTGTTGTTGCCTCCAAAGCCGATGTAATCTGCAGGAAGTTGCCGCAGATCAATCTGTGATTAAACGCAGAACAGCTTTCATATTTCCAGCCTGGATGGAACACGACGAGTCAAAACTCTTTCAAGGGTTTTGTTTTATCTTTAAAAATGACCAAAAAAGGTTATTTAAAAAGATGTGACACAACAACACATTTATTTGCATTTTAAATGTAAGTAAACAGGTTTTATAAATATTTAAAGTGTTGAATGATTGTTTATCAGTGTCATATGTGATTAGCATCATATTGTCAACATGGAACATTTAAGCCACGTTGGTCCAAACGGTCAACCTGTTGTGTAAAGATATTCCTTTCTGCTTGGACATCCGTACTCCATAACTGGACTTCTCCATTTCACGGACATAAACCGGGAGGGAGCTCTTCTGTGGCAGCAGTGTGTTGTGTGACTCACACATTTGCTGTTTTTTTCCGTCTGGAGTGTCTCCTCTTCATCTTGGTTCTACGTTGGCTGACATCAGATCTGATCAGGTTCCAGCTTCACAGCTGCAGAGGTGGCTGATGGGAGTCAGAGAGGGTGGGGGTGTTTTTGCAGCTTCTGCCCCTCTTCCTCTCCTTCCTCACCTCTCTGGGAAATGGTGCCGAGCCCCCGTCACTCAAACATCGGTGGCCTCAGCTCGGAAACCTGAGGGCTTTGTGATCTGTCCGTCACACACCAGGGCAAACAGGGTTCGCTTTCAGGTGACGAGGAGCTGAAGGGAAACATTTGCCGGTTTGGTTTTAAAGACGACACCATGACAAAACCTCCAACCGCCCCCCCACATGTCAGACAGAAGAGCAGTCCATGCCAGATCCATGTGGTCCAGCTTTCTCTGGACGTTTTAGACAGACTTATCTCAGGACGGAGACACTTTGAGTTGGAAAAGCATGAAGCTATTCTTTCAGACATGCATAAATGTAGGGGTGGAGCAGTATTACTAGAGCCTGAGCATGCAGAGTGAGGACCAGCAGTGTTGCCAGATAGAGTCGCAGTTTTCCAGCCCGAAAATCATCTTAAAAAAAAACAGATCCCACAAAAAAACAGCCAAAAAGTTCACGAGTGATTCATTGTAAACAAACGTTTTGGTCACGTATTATGATCAAAACCTGTTCTTGTCAATCTAATTTTTTAAGTAGTCTATTGATTAAACATTCAGAACTAAATGAAATATCACCTGAGATTACTCCAGAAACTATTTGGTATTTTCATAATAATGTGCAACACCAGCATTAAAACTCCCAAAGTCTTTGATTTATTCATAAAACAGATGATCGATTGTTTCTGTGTCACAAAAAGCAGAGCTGTTCTCCTCTTTTCCATGCAGCTTTACATCTGATCTGAACACTAAATTAACGTTAGACAAACATGAAATGTATTAACTATTAAATAGAAAGTGAGGATATGTCAAAGAAAATGTCGACTCTGTATTAAAAATAAAGCATTACATCATCAGCATACTGTGAGTAAACTAAAGACACATAAATCCTGCCAGTTTACAGGATTGTGAGATCGGCCGTGAGGATACGCTCCATGTTCTGCTTCACCTCGCAGCCTTCGCTGTAACTGAACAAGAAATACATAAAACACACAGATTTAAAGGGAAAGAAGGACTAAAATGATCAATTCCATCCAAAGAACAGATTAGTGGACATGCATTTGTTTTCTCATTAGTTGCTCATGATGGCGAGGACGAGGACACATGTGGTAAAGTCTCACCAGCCTCCACTGACCGCATGTTGATTCTGATGAGGAAGAAAACCCGCAGAATCGACCCCCAGACCCGCCCAAAGCAACGTTTGCCCTCAAAGTTAGAACCAAAACCGCCCAATCTGGCAACCCTGCTGTTGTTGAGGTCCAACCTAAAGCTCCTGTTGTCACCTTTGTAACATCCAGATGAGCTGAAATCCTCAGAAGCTTCAACAGGAATTTAATTTTCCAACTTGAGCAGCTCATCTTTCGTCTGTGGCAGAGAAAAGGTATTTTCAGCTTCATTCGTCAAAGCTGCTTACAGGCTGAAAGGATTTTAATTTGGTTCTCCAGAGAAGCAGTGTGAGCACAACTGTGGAGGAGACACGCGCACATTACCCAACTTCTGCTACGAGAGAAGTTTATCTGGCAGACCTCTGTTCAGTCCAAGTCTGTAAAACCTCTTTCTCATGTCAGGTGAATGAATAGAAATTCATTTAATTTAGATCCTCATATTGTGCTGCTGAATAAACAAACTACTGTAAAGGTTTTTTTTTTATTTAAAACGTGTCTTATGTCTCTGGTCTCAACATTTTTTACAAAGCAGCCGTGACTTTTACAACAGGCCAGCGTAGATGTAGTAAAGTAAAGAGAAGGATGGCAGACAAAGCCAATAAAATGTATATTGAGGAGGCATAGTGTGGACATTCATGAAGCTTCCCCCAGGCAGCCCATTGAAGAGAAAAGTTCATGTCCTTTAACATGAAAAGCGAACTTCTGATTACTCCTGAACGTCCAACTCAACCTGTCATTCTGTCTTTAGGACAAATCTCTGCAACCAATCTCCTGCCACCTGGGTCCAGTTTCCACCTCGTTCATTCCAAGCCATCATCACGCCAAGCCCTCCAGCCTCGCTGTGCCACACGCCACACTCAACCACCGCTCCACCAGCAGTTCTCTGGGACCACCCCCTGAACAAGACCCCGCTGCCAGAGGGTTACTTACCGCCAGTCCGCTCCTCGCCACAGGACTCCCGCTCCACGGATTCCCATTCATCCTTGGCAAATAAAATCCGTCATTGCCAACAGGCTTCGAGCGTGATCTTTTCGGGTTTCAGCATCTGGGTCTATTTTCGTTCTCAGTCATGACAAAAGTCAAGTCAGTCTTCATGTGAACATCCGTTTTTCTGGCTAAGAGCCAATGCTGATCATTTCTAACACATCATTTAGAGCTAAAAAATGGTCCCAATGCCAACTCTACCTACATTTTGCACAAATAAAAATTGGTCATATGAATACACGTAGAAAAAGTAAGAGTTGGTTCTTTAAAACCACGGCAGAAGTACGAATAAACCATGCAAAGAGCACATAAATGACAATAGAACATGAACCGTGTGGGATTATCGTGCTTTTTCTATTCAAGTCATTGTGATTCATGGATCAATTACGTAATTTTAACATGATAGGTGCGCCGTAGACGCGATATAGAAGTTATACATCGGAGGTTCATGCATGAAAAGTCTGTTAGACAAATGTGGAACGGTATTTTGTGTATG